>NW_008703577.1:346691-348131 GCF_000326865.2 Helobdella robusta
ACCCTGATGATGATGACGATGATGATGATGTTGTTATTGATGATGATGATGATGATGACGACGACGATGGCGATGATGATGATGAGTATAGTCACACGGAGTTTAATGAAATGTTCGTAGCCAGGCATGAACCCTATTCAGCGACACTTACGCAATTGATTGTGCTGCATAGGGCTAGCAGGAATGTTAAAAATGAAACTTTTTTGTTCCATAAATCTTTCATTTGTTTATTCATTCGTTCGTTCGTTCGTTCATTTATTCATTCATTCATTCATTCATTCATTCATTCATTCATTCGTTCGTTCGTTCGTTCGTTCGTTCGTTCGTTCGTTCGTTAGTTAGCTAGTTCGCTCGTTCGTTCTTTTGTTCGTTCATTCGTTCGTCCATGCATTCTTTCATTTTTTTCATTCATTCATCCAGGTCGTCACCTCTGGGTCCTCGCCATGGGTCAGTCACCGAGGGAGCACGTGGAACTGAGGCCAGAGGTCAAATTTATAGGAAATATACACGGAAATGAAGTGATTATTACTATTATTGTTATTCTTATTATTACTATTATTATTATTATTACTATTATTATTATTATTACTATTATTATTATTATTATTATTATTATTACTATTGTTATTGTTATTATTATTATTACTATTACTATTGTTATTATTACGTTGGCGTGCTATCCTGAGGTCAGTAGTCTGGATCGATAGATTGACTTCCGGTTGTTTACGCCATGCTATGGCTATGACGTCACGTTAAAACAAGTGACGTACTGACAACCATTGTGGACAATAATGATTACTACGATGATGATGATGACGACGATGATGATGATGATTATGATGATGACGACGACGATGATGATGAGGACGATGGTGGCGATGCATAACTCTGTCTTGCATGTAATCCGTATGGCTTAATAAGATTTATATTATGATGTTGATGTTGAAGAGTTTGAGATGATGATGGGGATGATGATGTTGATGATGATGGTGATGATGGTGATGATGGTGATGATGATAGTGATGATGATGGTGATGATGATGGTGATGATGATGGTGATGATGGTGAATACCTTGACTGTGAGGTTGATTGAGGATTGTGATTTTCATCCGTTTTCATTTAATGTTCTAAAAACAATTTCGTTCGTTTGACCATTCATTAATTTTATCATTCACTCATTAGCTCATTCATTCATTTATTTATTCATTCATTCGTGTGATTGTTCGTTCATTCATTTATTCCTTCATTCATTCGTTCGTTCGTTCGTTCGTTCGTTCGTTTGCACCTTTATCCATTCATTCCTTCGGCTTATTTTTTTTCTATTCAATTACTCATTTCTTGGCAACTACTCTTAAACTATTTAATTAAAATTTTGCTCAATCGTCTAGAGTAGATCGATTGATTGATTGGTTGACTGGTTGACTGGTTGATTGGTTGATT
>NW_008703577.1:361015-362106 GCF_000326865.2 Helobdella robusta
AAATCACACACACTCTTTCTCTCTTTGTCTCTATCTTTTTTACTTTTTCTCTCTCTCTCTCTATCTCACACACACCACACACCACACACGCACGCACACATTTACACATACAAATCACACACACTCTTTCTATCTCTCTCTGTCTCTCTGTCTCGTTCTTTCTCTCTCTCTCTCTCTCTCTCTCTTTCTCACGCACTCACACACACGCACACATACACACATACAAATCACACACACTCTTTCTTTCTTTCTTTCTGTCTTTCTCTCTCTCTCTCTCTCTCTCACACGCACACGCACACACGTACTTAGGTTCTATGCAAGACTACAACTACATATACGCTGGCTGCATGGAGCTGACCCTGGAGATCTCCTGCTGCAAATTCCCCGACCAATCATATCTGAAACACGAGTGGACCAAAAACAAAAATGCCCTTATCGAACTTTACAAAAAAGTTCACATCGGTCGGTTTTAAATTTTTCCAAACTTGTTCTTAATTATTGAAATTTGAATAAAAATTAAAAATAAAAATTTTATTTAAATGGCGCACGGTGCATAGCGCTTTGGTATTAATCCTTCACTGGCATCCAACACAACTGGAAAGAGTTTGCATTCAAACCTTGTTTCCAGAACTCAAGAAACAAACACTTCGACTTTTCATTCTCATTTCACCTATATAAAAAAATTTGTTTTTTTTTTACATTGTTTTTAGGTGTAAAGGGTGTAGTTTTGGGTGCCAAAAAGACCCCCATAAAAGATGCCCAGGTGAGTTTCATCGGGAGAGATCACCCATCGAAAACAACCAAACTTGGTGAATTTTGGAGGTTGCTTCTGCCTGGTACATATACCATAAAAATTGAGGTTGGTTGGATGGCTGTAACAATTGAAAAATCAATTTTTTGACGTATTTTTATATTAATAGTTCATTATTATTATTATTATTACGATTCAGTCATTTTCATTCTAATTTATATTTGCGCTAACCAATAAATTATACAATCATCCAACCAATCAACCAATCAATCAACCAACCAATTAACCAACCAACCAATCAATCAACCAGCCAATTAACCAACCAATCAACCAATCAATC
>NW_008703577.1:363892-369028 GCF_000326865.2 Helobdella robusta
CCTAGACGTTGTAAAAAAATGATTCATTCGGAATCGAAATATGGCCTTATTTGCAGCATGAATTCGAAAAATAAGTTTATTTTGAATTTTAATAAACTAAACGTTCACCAAAAAACTTTAGTGAGAAAAATCGAAAAAACGAACTACAAACATATTAACGCCAAACATTCGGTAGAATTTATAGAATATTGTAAATATATATATGATTTATGTTTGTCTATATATTTATGTATAAACATAGATATAATATATATAAGCATATGTACGTATGTATATATTGATATATAATATAATACTACTAACTGTGCTACTACTACTGCTGCTGCTTCTACTACTACTACTGCTGCTGCTACTACTACTACTACTACTACTACTACTACTACTACTACTACTACTACTATTACTACTACTACTACTACTACTACTACTACTACTACTACTACTACTATTACTACTACTACTGCTACTACTATTACTATTTATTTATTTATTTTTGGTTTAATACATTCATAGGCAGCGTTTTTTTTCCAACTTTCAAAGCGAGCGTTAACACGTCAAAACTGATTGAAAAAATGTCGAATGATCTTATGTCTTATCTGGTGGCATTATGAACAATAATAATAATAACATTTTTATTACTCTCACTGGTTATTATTATTTATACTATTATAATTTATTTATACCATTATATTATATTATTATTATTATTATTATTATTATACTATTAGTTGTAATATCAATGTTAATTTTATAAGTTTTTTTTGTTTCAACGATAATTATTTTATTTATGTTCATATTTTTTTTTTTATAGACGATCCTTTCTCTATATTTTTTTATCATCATCAATTAATGATTGTAATATGTTTGTTTGTGTTTTGGTGCGCGTATATAAGTGGTTATGTGTTGTGTGTGTGTGCGTGTGTGTGTGTGCGCGTGTGTGTGTGTGTGTAAATATTTTTTTCATCAAAGTATAAGACGGGTGCTATTGTTAGAATAATTTTTTTATCATGTCGTAATGAACGACTGAATATGAGTGAATGAGTGAATAAATGGATAAATAAAAAAATGGATGAATGGATCAATAAATGAATGAATGAATGAATATGTGACTGAGTGAAATGTTTGAGGTTGTTCGATTGAGCGACTGGTTGGTTGGCTGGTTGGTTGGCTGGTTGGTTGGTTGACTGGTTGGTTGGTTGACTGGTTGGTTGGTTGGTTGGTTGGTTGGTTGGTTGGTTGGTTGGTTGGTTAGTTGGTTGAATGTTGGTTGCCTGGCTGGTTGGTTGGTTGGTGGGTTGATATATTGCATTTTCATTCTAATAAATATTTTCTATGTATGTTGGTTGACATATAGCATTTTCATTCTAATAGATGTTTTCTATGTAGCAATGGATTTTCAAAGTTTGTTCATAATATTTTTCCTTTAATACTAATACCTCAATAATAATAATAACAAACGAAAACAATAATAATAATAATAATAAATAATGATAATACTAATGAAAAATTCTGAAAAATAACATTTAAAAAAAGTTGTTGTGTCTCAATTAAAAGCATTTTTATGAATTTATGGAAAATTTTTGGAAAAAACTTGTGTTCCCTTATCTCTAACTAACATATAACCTATAGTTATATATTTAAACAAACAACATCATTTAACAAAAAAATCAATATATTTTGTCTTAGTAAAATTTAATAAATGATTATTTCAATTAAATATGATTTTGATAAAAAATTTAAAAAAAAAAACCAAAAATACGAACGCGCCCACACCTGAAACTTTTTTCCGTTGCGTATTTTTAGTTTGTTTCTTATTTACATACGGCAGCCGAATTTTTAAATGGCGGCTTTGATTTAAATTTTTCAAATGAGATTCTGATTAAATTGTCAATTTAATCACAAAATAATGAATTACTCTATCGTTACCGCGTTATTTTGTCTGATCTGCCATTCTTACAATAATTCACCCTTTTTGGCGGCCGCCCAGAAAGCTAGAAGCAGTAGTAGTAGTAGACTCTGCGGCCATGAAGAGGTTGAGCTGACAGACGAAAATTGGAGACAAACTTTGAGCGGGAAATGGATGATCAAATTGTTGGCCAGCATTTATTACTTCATATTTTGTTGTAACTTTTTTGTTAAATAGTTGTTTAAATATTTCTTATTTATTCCAGGTTCAGTTGTTATTCATATCATCATTAATTATTTATTTATATTTTATTCATGCATCCTTTCATCCATTCTTTTATTCCTTCAATTTAAGTCAATGTTCATTCATTCATTCATTCACTCACCAATTGAATCAATTGTTGTTCATATGTAATACTTAATCATCTATTTTTATTCAATGTTCAGTATTCACCCGTCTATTCTTTCATTCTTTCCTTCATACATTCATTCACTCATCCAGTTATGCCCCCTGGTGCCCTGCCTGTCAATCAATGGATGAGGATTGGGTGAAATTAGCTAGGAAGTTGAGACACCATGGTTATTGTGTGGGCTCGGCCAATGTCGCTGAAAATGCCGGTTAATATTTATTTTATTATAATTGATTCATCATAATTATTTGTTATTATTCATGTTATTATTACTTATTATTATTTTTAATTATTATTAAAATTATTTATTTTCAATAGGCTTGAGTGGTCGATTCCTTGTTACTTCATTACCAACTGTTTATCAGTTCGTTGTTTTGTTTTTTCAACATTTTTTTAATTTAAATAAATTTATTTCTTTTAAATTGAATAATTTTTATTATTTTTTAATTTTATTTAATGTTATTCATATTGTTAATATATCTTTGTTAAATATATATATCTATTGCTTTTACATCTATTGGTTTATATTTGAAATTAATATATCACTGCTTATATATTTATTATTTTTATTTAAAATTAAGATATCTATGCTTTCTATGACAGCGCGATAGATGGGAAATTTCGACTCTACGATGGAGTTAGAGCTACGGACGAGTTTGAAAAGTTCATCGTCGAATCCAAATGGTCCGACGTCGAGCCAGTAGCTTGGTACCTATCACCTACTTCCTATCAGTTAGTGTTTTTTATCGTTTCTATCATTTTTTTGTCATTCATTCAGTCATCCATTCTTTCATTCAAACATTCATCTTTGGCTGGTTAGCTAGCTGACTGTCTGACTAAATGACAGATCGACTGACTTTTATTCATCCATTCATTTTTTCTTTCAGTTTATCATTTATTTAGTCATTCATTCTCTCATTTGTCCAGTCATTCATCCAATCAATCAATCAATCACTCAATCATTCATTCATTTCTTTCCAATCCATCATTCAGCATGGCTACTCTTGGTAGCTTCTTTACATTCTCCATGTTCCTCAAGGTTAGTTGATGATGATGATGATGATAACGACGATGGTGATGATGACGATGATGAAGAGGACGACGATGATGATGAAAATGATGATGACGACGACGATGATATTTATTCTAAACAGGATGTACATGTCATGCTGACTGATGATTTCGGCCTTCCGAACTACCTCTCCTATGCTATGTTTGCCATCGTCACCATTCTCATTGGCCTAATTATTGGACTGGTCAGTGATGATGATGATGATGACGATCCTTGATGATGATGATAATAGTGATTGATGATGATGTTGTTGATGATGATAGTGATGGTGATTGATGATGATGGTGATAATAATAGTGATTGATGATGATGGTGATAATAATAGTGATTGATGATGGATGATGATGATGGTGATCGACGATGATGGTAATAGTAATGGATGATGATGATCGATGATGATGATGATAGTGATGGTGATTGATGATGAGGATGATGGTGATAGTAATAGTGATTGATGATGGATGATGATGATGATGGTGATTGACGATGATGGTAATAGTGATTGAGGATGATGATGTTGGTGATGATGATAGTAATGGTGATTGATGATTATGATGATGATGGTAATGGTGATTGATGATGGTGATGGTCATAGTAATAGTGATTGATGATGATGATGTTGGTTATGGGGATTGATGATGATAATAATAATTAATAATAATAATAACACTGATAGTGAGAAATGATAATTTATTTACAGCTGTTGGTTTTCTGCTGTGATATCGTGTTCAGCCAGTCGTCTGTCGATAAGGCTGCCAGTACTAGAGCTCTCCACAAGAAATATGTTAGTAGTTTGTTTAGTGGATGGATGGAAGGATGAATGAATGAATGAGTGAATGAATGAGTGAATGAGCTAGTGATTGTGTGAATGGATGTACATTTGAATTATAAGAAAAATGTGAGTTTGTTGAGTGGAATGAATAAATGAATGAATGAATGAGTGTATGAATGAATGGACGAATGAATGAATAACTGAATGACTGATTGCAGGAGTGATTGTTTGAAGGAATAAATTACAAATTAAATGAATAAAATACAGGACGACAGAGAAATTTCACCTGACGTCATCGCTGAAGATGATGAGGGGGACATTGACGCCATGAACGTCGACGATGAGGAGGAGGAGGATGGCGTAGACGATGACGTAGACGATGACGATGCGGGCGGTGGCGACGATGTCGGTGACAAGACTTCTGACGACGCTGCTGCTACTGCTGCTGTAGCAGCCGCGGCTGATGACGATTACGATGCTGGTGGCGGCGATATTGACGACGACAGAAATGCGGCCGTTGATGTTGGTGATGGTGATGAAGAGGATGATGATGATGATGGCGAGAGTGGGGATTTTGAGGGAAGGGGTAAAAGGGGAAAGAAGATGAAAAAGAAACCCGCCAAGGCTAATTAGTTAGGTATAATGGTGATGTTGTTGTTGTTACTCTAATTAGTGGTCTTTTTGAATGTGCTAATTTGCTGTGATGGTGGTGTTGTTGGGGATACTAATCAGTGAAGGTGATTTCTATGCTGGTGATGTTATTAAAGTCTGTGTTTGGTGATGATTATGATGATGATGATGATGATGATGATGATGATAGGATATTATCCTGATGATGATGATGATGATAGGATATTATCCTGATGATGATGATATGATATTATCATGATGATTATATGATATTATCATGATGGTGATGATAGGACATTATCCTGATGATGATAATGGATAGTGATTGGTGATGATGATGATGATAT
>NW_008703577.1:369155-398132 GCF_000326865.2 Helobdella robusta
TATTGTATTTATTATTTTTGTCCTTACTATTATTATTATTGTTATTTTCTAAATTTGAATACTCAAACNCTTTTTAATGACGAATTAACCCAATGCTTTGAAAGTAACCATAGTATTAACAGACTTGTGTGTGCGTGTGTTAGTGTGTGCGTGTTTGTGTGTGTGTTTGTGCGTGTGTGTGTCTCGAAATAGTTTAACAATTCGAAAAGTTATTTTTTCATGCCTTTGTCTTTTACATTTTTTTGGTACCTTTCATTCAATTTTTCTTTTTTTATCTTTAATTTAGTACATCTGTCTATCAAATGTGTGTGTGCGTGTGTGTGTATGTATTTGTACGAATTTGTGCGTGTGTGTTTGTGTGTATGTATTTGTATGAATTTGTGCGTGTGTGTGTGTGTATGTATTTGTATAAATTTGTGTGTATAAGTGTGCGCGTTTGTTGATTAGTGTGTTTTGAATGTGTGTATCTGTGTTTTCGTTGGAAAAGATCTTTTGCGTGTGTGTTTGTTGTTTGTATGTGTGATCACGTCTGTGTAAGTTTATATAGAAATATGGGAATCGTTGGTTGGTTGGTCAATGGGTTGGTTGATTGATTGATTGATTGATTCTGCGGTTTTTTTTCACCAGCTTAGCTTTTTTTAAACTATATACACGTATGTAATATAGAATGAATGTATGGGCTGATAAATGAATGAATGAATTTATGAATGAATAAATGGATGAATGAATTAATGTTTAAATGAATGATTGGATGAATAAATGTAGGAATGAATTTAAACTTATGATTCCAAAATAATATTCAACTTTTTTTTTCTTTTTTAGTTTATTTTGTTCACTGACTTAACTTTTATTTTATTTTGATTCGCTTATCTTTGAAAACGAATATAGATTTATATATATATATATTTATTTATTAACATTTAACTAATAATATAACGATTTAAATATGTATAAATAAATAAATATATTTATATGTTGGATGGAGACCTTATTTTATACAGTATTTTATGAATTCTACCTAATTGTTGGCATTAGTTTAAAGTTTGTCTTTTCAATTTTTCTCACTAAAATTATCTGGAAATTGTACAATCTATCGAAAATAGAGTTATCCGAGTTCATCATAAAAATTTAATAGAACTGTTTTCATCCAAATTCATCGGGCAGGTAGGCCTTATTTCGGTTTTTTACAAACCATCTTCAGTGCAGGTTTGGTTTATATAGTTTCTTTAAACAAAGCAAAGTTAATTCTTTAGCAAAGTGATTTAAATAGGGGAATTGTTACATTTCTCAATATTTCTATCCAAACTCTTGTCGCCAATGTTTATTTAATAAATAATGACGACAAGAATTTTGTAAGAAATATTGAGAAATGTAATAAAAAAAAACTATCCTACGCCAGAAATTCGGTAGATGTCATAAATTACTGCATTAGTTAAGGTCTTTCAACAGCATATATATATATATATATGTGTGTGTGTGTGTGTGTGTGTGTGTGTGTGTGTGTGTGTGTGTGTGTGTGTGTGTGTGTGTGTGTGTGTGTGTGTGTGTGTGTGTGTGTGTGTGTGTGTGTGTGTGTGTGTGTGTGTGTGTGTCTTATTGTATATTAATCATATTAATAAATAATTTATTTGTTCTGATTATTTTTCTTAATTCCTTTCGTTGTTTATTTTTCCTTGGTTAAAAAATTATTTTAACGATCTCTTTTCTTCGGTTAAATCAACTTCAAATTTGCAAAAAAAAAATGGCTGGTTATATATTTGTAAAATGTAAAAATATCAATTTGCTATGACTTTGTGTCATTTCATGTTGTCATCTTTTCGGTTAACTTCCTCATATTCTAACCTTTTCAATGAAATTGATTAGTTCTAGATGGCTATATATGGAGTTTCGACCGAAAATTAGCCCATTTCATATTTTTCTCAAGTTTTGTCTAGAAGCATAAGGGAGTTACGTTACATATACGTAATATTTCACGTGTTACATGTTTCACTGAGATTCATCATGGGTCAGATGCGTAGTGATTAAATATTGACACAGAAGTTTCAAGATTTATATGTAGCTTTAGCTAAGCTTGAATGCTATAGTTCGGTTCTTACTGAGTTCGACTAAGGTCCAGCGTGTGTATATGTAGATTAAAAGATAGATTCTTAAGAAACTTTGTGAATTTGATTCTAGGAGTGTCGACATAGTGATGCTGTGTATGATTTTATGATTAGCTTCATTTTATTTTCACAACCCAAAGCTTTGTGACTTTTTAGATTTTTCAAAAAACATTTTTGAGAAAATATGTCAAATAAACAGATAGTTTATTTAGACAAAACGCAAAGAATATATAACAGTGCAATTAAAGTTAGATGGTGCTCACAATTGATTAGATAACATGTTTATGTCAAAAAATTTGTCACAAAATATGCTTGTTTTTAAAAACATTTCATTTAATAAATTCTAAATTTTGCGTATTTCAATTGGAATACATTTTATATATACATCTTTCTAAACGTCAATCTCACATAGAAAACTTTCAGTACTTGCACACTTGTCGTTGTACATGCCTGCCGATCTAGAGACCCAGTGAATGCAGTCAACGCCGGTGTAATTTTTCGGGTAACCGCTGTACCAGAACAATTCTTTAATCGGAAAGCGATGTCCTTTTTTTAAAATAAAGTCATTAAAGTTTTTCAATTCTTTTTTCAGAAGAATAAAATTTTCGACAAGAGTCTAAACCTTTAACGTATAAATGTGAGCAAACATTTTTTATCGGGGGAAGGCTTAAGTTAAAAAAAGTTTACGGTCCTTTTTGCTTATTCCAACAACAATTCTTCTAATTAAGTGTGAGAGGTGAGGTGATACTTTTTTCAAGTAACTCTTACAAAACCTACCTCTTTAACTATGTTATTTATGTCTCTAATAAAATTAAAAACAAAACATGGATGAGTGTTTTTTTTGGAGTAGCTATCGTATAACTTGCCTGGATATGGCTCCCAAAAATAAGTAACAGTCCCGTTGACCATCGTACGAAATCCAGCCGTCCAGGAATATGCGTAATCTGTATTTTATTTTTTTTAATATTCTGTTTATCATAGTCTGTCGGACGCAGAAAAATGTAGCAACATGCAAGGTATGAAACGATGAAATATGAATTTAAAACGGATAAAATGAAATATTACAAAGAAAATATTGGTGAAGACAGGTGGAAAAAAATGGATGTGATTAACACTTAAATTATTGTTACTGCAGTTAGGCTACTCTCGAAAATGTTAATTTGACAAAATTGAAAAAGGGTAAAATTTATTCTTGAGTTATATTGTTCTTGAAAACTTTTAAAAATTTACAGTTAATTAAAAGACTTAAAACTTGCTATTGTCAGGTTTAGTAGTTAAGTTATAAAAAATTCACGATAAAATTCCGATGTCAAACACTCAAAATTGACCTTTTTCATAAATGTGTTTAAAACATTACATGCAATCATATCATTAGATGTGACAAATTCTCAAATTTCATTTTTGAATTTTTCTTTCTTACAGATAAAAATGTTTGAAAGACGTAATGTTAAAATTTTACAACCTATGGAACAAAACTCACTAGCAATGGCAGCCATAGAGTAGAGCCAGTTTAGTCTATTTTCAATAGAGCTGTCAATGATCACTGGATGCGAGTAAAATAGGCCATTGCAGAATTTCCTAGAGTTATTCCAGGACAGTACTTGATTTTGGTACTTGTAACATTTGTGACCTTCTATTACGTAATCAAACTCGGGTGGACATCCTTGTTGAATTGGTTATTTTTTTTGTTATGTCGATGAAAATTTTTTAGTTACGCGGATTTTAGTTGCGAAGCGCTAAAACCAGGACCTGATTCCACAAAAGAGGTAATACAAATTTAAATAATTTTCCGTCAAATGTTTGTCGGAAAACATTGATTTTTATGAAGAAACTGTTTAAAAAAGTCAAGTCGGTTTAAACTAAGGTGGGTATCAGTTTTTTAAAACCCAATATGGTCTGCTCAAAATTATGAAAACAAGTTTTTCCTCTACTAAAAAATTAAGAAACTTCATTTTTTCGTTTCTTCTGGAAATTCCACACTTTGAAATTTGGCCCTAGATTTTCAAAATTGCCAAAAAATTATGTTAAAAACTAACTATGGCTGACAAACGCAAGACATCCACCGGTGAGACTGTTAGTTACTTTGTAGCTTATTTTCTCTATTAGAACACATGAACAATCTCCAGAGGCTTTCCTAAAGTTGATTCCGCGTAGGTTCATTTTCGTCGTCTTCTAAAATTTGGTGAATTAAAAATAATTCTTTTTTAATTTTGAAGAATCAAAAAAAAAATTGGTAGCCGGTTTGAATCTTTATATTTAAATTGGATAAAATAATGTAACATTTGTTGTATTTGAAAAAGTTATAGAATTTCAGTGTTGGTGTTTGTTTACAATTTTGTTATATAAAAAAAACAATACATGGCAATTGTAAATGCAGCTGGCAATTGAATTAGCCTTCAGTTTGATGTTGATGGGCATGGCATCATCGAAACAAACGAGGGTTTTTCGTTGTCCAGACACTAGATAGCTGTATGCCCTGAAGAATATTTCCATGTTTACTTGCTGTAGTTGGTAAGAAAAGCTGAGAAATGTGAAAATGATTATTAATTTGAAAATAAATTTATCTTGAAAATTCATTTTTATAATTTGGATAAAAAATTTCCAAGCAGGATTGTTATGCCGTGCAATCTACTAAATTGAATGTTAAGAACGTGAAGGGACTGTTAAGCTTGAGGCATTTGGTTATATCCAGGGTCTAAAATTTTGCGTCGATAAAAATAAAAACATTTTATTTGTGAATATAATTTGTATCGAGAAAATTTCTTCTTTGTAGAGTTTGTTGAAAAATTTTGAAACAAAAATTCTAACGTTTTAAAAAGCAACTGGTCATTGAATTGGAACATACCTTTGTATTGTGAGGAATTTTTGCAAATAAAATGTTGACATTTAATTTTAAAATTAATATGAATAAAACATACATACTGCGCTGATAAAATGTTAAATTTTACAAAGAAAACATGGGAAAAGTAAATAAAATAAACAGCTAAATTAGGCTTTTGACTTAAGTTAATAAGCCTTTTGGCAGTTTGAAAAATTGTTTTTTTTGGGGGGTGGGAAGTTTTGCATATTTTGTTCACATCAACATTTTAATATTCACAAAAGTAATAATAACTAAACATCACTAGGAAAACACAACAAAATAATAACTTGTACCAAAGAACTTATTGAGTTTGTTCAAAGCATAAACGCATCGGTGCGCAAAAGTGGAAAAATTATTAAACTGTCGGATATGAAAATAATTCACATTTCAAACTCTCACGCTCAGTCAGATGATTATTTTTGGTCGAAAATTTTTTTGTTAATCATGTTTATTTAATAAATAACAATTCAGATGCTGTTTGTTGAAAATATATTGTTTTCAAATACACACATATACATGCATAACATACACTTCTCGTACACGTAAAACACATAAAAACACAAACAAACACACACATGCATGCAAACAAACTCGCAAACACACACGCACATCCACTCTTTTGTTATCCTTTTTTACTATATTTTTAGAAATGTATATTTTCAGAAGCGAAATTTTGAGATTTTAATAAGAAAAGAATTACATATTTTTTAGTCGAGTAAACTTTTTGTATTAGTTGTTTGTTAAAACTCATGCAATTTCATGCAATTGGTCAGCAAAATATCTTTAGACCGTCGACTTCGTCATCGGCATCACTGTCATTACCTATAGACTTATCAAAAGTTTGCTTGAAACTTGAATGGATGGGTTTTTTATTTTTTATTTTTATTTGACGCCCATATTTTTACAATTAAATAATTTAATTTAAAAAATGTGAATTAATGAATAGATGGAAAATTGCTTAATGGTTAAAAATATTTTTAAATTTTGAAACTTCATGTTCATCATTTCACAGGAATATAATCGCAAAAATTCATGCTCGATCAGACTAATTTGTATATTTAAATTTTCATAAATTTTAATATTGCAATAACCAAATTTTTCGAACAGATGTTCTGTGAACAATTCAAATAACTCAACTATTCAAGTTTATTCTAGTCAATCCAGTTAACTTTACCTCTTACGGGTTTGCTAAAATTCTGCCAAAATAAAACACTTTTAAAAACATTTTAAAATAAAAACCCAAAAAGACTAATATGTATAAATATATGTACTAATAGTTGCGTTTAACAATCATTTTCAGAATTTCAGAAAGAAAAAGAGAGAGACAGAGCTCGATAGAGAAGGAGAGACTAAAATAAAAAGAACAAAAAAGAGAGAGAAGGAGAAAGAGAGAGAGAGTTGAGTCAATTTTTTGTGGTATAATAAAATAAGTAAGCCGTATTTTCCAACTTACGTGGAAACCAGAAGAATTTTTTCCATAGACAGAAAAATGTTTTTGCGAATTGTAGTGCTTTTATCAGTTATTTTTTACTTTGCTGAGTCGGTCAGTTATTGGAAAAAAGATGGGTCTGTTGAATTTTATTTCAATGATGTTAATAGTTTTTAATTTTTGGTTTTAATTATTTGACAAAGTTGATTTTTTCAATTTAAAGACATTTTAAATTATTCAATTTACAATAAAATGCATTTTGTTGTACCCAGAAGTTATAGTTTTACTCTGTGCAGAAAAAATAAAAATTTATGTCTAGCAGTACGTAAGGAACCTTTCTCCTACATCTTAGCATACAACATACCAAATGCAAATGTTTCAAACTACAGAAATAGCAAGCTGGAATTTCTGGAGGGTAAATGAGTTCGGACATCTGGTGTCAATTTTCAACAACATGGGAATTAATGTGTGGCTCATTTATTTTTATACACTTTATCAAAACGAGTAAATATAACGCTAGTAAAAATACAATGAAATGGTAACTTGAAAAGTTGGAAGGGAATGCAGGTTATGTTGCAATAAAGAACAATGAAATTGTATTGAGACTTTACCACAACAGCCTATCCGTAGGAGAGGTTGTGTTGATGGCGATTTTAAGTGCTGTTTCTGATACGGATGAGGTCTGGGTCGGTACATCTTTCGAAATTACTTCATGCAATGAATACGCCATCCAATACGAGCATAATCTTTTCAAGTTTGTAAATTTTCATGTTTTGGAAGATAAAGATGGTTTAAAAAATATTACATTTTTTATTTTTTTTTTCAATCAAATTTGAAGGTATATTTTAAATGACACGATCAAGTTCTGCACGAATAAAACAGAAAGGGGATCTGTAATCTGTTTAACTAGCGGAGCAAAAATAGAATATAAACCCGAAACTGGCAATGTGGACCAAGAGTGGGTGATCAACGAGCACGGTTACTTAATTTATTTTCTGTCCGTTTATTAGATTTTAATTTAATTTCAGTATTTTATGATTCACCTTTACATAAATTACACAAATAATTTAGATAAACAGTATTTTAGCAATGACTTGCTATGCATTACAAGATTAATTTTAAAGCATAATATTGCATTAAGTGTTAAAACATATTTTCTGGCATCATAAATCAAAAAAATTTCATGAAATGAATATGCCATCCATTTTTTGGAAATTGAAAATTAATTCAAATAAATTAAAACTCAAAGAAACGCCCTAAAGAACAAATCTTTCAGCATTTGTATAAAGGACCTAGACTCAAAGACAGAATCCGAACTCTGCTTGACAGCCAACGACTACTCCAACGACAACTCCATCAAATACCTACCAACCTGGTACGGAAGCTTTCAACAGCAATGGTTCGTAAATGAATACGGTTTTTTGGAGTCGAGGCATATGAACAACTTTGGCATAGATGTCGGGAATGATTTCAAATGCAGTTTTGTTTCCCTTTACAACAGGTCGTCGTGTAAGTTTTTTTTACTTTGTAATCACAAAATTCTAGATAATCGCTGAAATAAAATCTTATAAAAAAAGCTTACGAAAAAGCGAGTGTCGATCTAGCTTTGGTAAAATTTGAGCCGAATAAGAACACAATGAGATAGACATTGGATGAAACAGGTAGAGGTATCGTCAATAAAGAGTTGAAACTTTCGGTAAACTATGCCTTGGTGAAGAAATGTCAACCGAGTGATGAGGATGTGGCTACTTATGAAACAGTAGCTACCTATGACGTTGGGTCAGTTAATAAATATGTCGGGGTGAATAGTTGCCAGAAGTCCAGTGAATGCAAAGAGAGAATTTTTAATTTCAAGAATTCGTAAAAAAGTAATTAACCATTTTTAATTTTTTGTCAGTTTTAACGAGCCTATAGTTTTAATTATTTTGTTGAAATTTTTGGAATTATAGAATATTAGCTTTTGAAAATAGCTCAACAGAGATGCTTTACAAATCCACAATGCAATGCAATTAGTTACATTAAATGAAATATGAAAAAAAAACTTTCAAAAAAAAACAGTCTCAGCAGTTACAAGACATTCGAAAACTTTGAACAGTGTTTCAGCGATTTCATGGGCTTTGGGTTATTCTGTGTTGAGAAGCTGCCCTATGCCAATAAAATTTACCTGATTTACTCTAATAAAAATTCGCAAAGACCTGCACTGTGGTATAAAAATCCTAATGGATATATTCTGTTGGAAAACGAAAACTTCGCAATCGATATTGCTGAACCTGTTGATGTCTTTTTCAAATACGACGTTCTTCTCAATAGAGTCAATTATAGCGGTTAGGATACTCTTAATTGGAAATAACTTTTCATACTTATGAAAAATTTTTATATATTAATTTTAACAACAATAGTCAATTTTATTGCTGTTAAAATATGTTAAAAGTATTAAAAAACATTAAAACTTAAAAAATTTGAGAATTCGTCATAAGAAGCATAAAAAAATTGCTTCACAACATACATGTTGTATGTATCATGTATGTATGATATCCAATAGAAGCTTTGAAAGGTTCAGATGAATTCATTTTCAAATGAAAAAGATTCTTGTTGAGCAATGTTTGCTTACCGCAATAAAATTTAAATTTTGCTCTTGTTATAATCAATTAATCTAGTTTTTATTACACCTTATTAAATATATCAGTGAACATTTTTATGACAGATCCCATAAAAGCGAACTTACTAAAAGTCGTTCCGTATGATCCGTCGAAAGCTTCAATGAAATGGAAATTGGATTCATCTGGAGAATTTCTATGCAACGACGAGTTAAACCTGGTAACTGGAGTAGCGAGTGATATTTATCCAAATAGAGACTACGCTCTTCTGGTTGCTTTTAGCAGAAATCGCATCCCAAATACGTACAAACAGTTTTACACGTTTCGCAATGTTACCGATGATGTTTGGTCTTTTCTTGAATCTTTGACAAAAATTTAAAGATAAATCTGAAATTGAATAAAATTGGCATGAGTTATGAAAACCTTCAATTCTAACCCTTAATATATTAACTTTTTGGAAAATTATTTGTTTCGGATTGGTTAACCCTTATATTAGATAATACAAATATTTAGAAGAAACTATATTTCTAAAGCCTTTGATCTTCATTGGACATGTTGAATTACTATAATGAATATTCAACATAACTAATCATGAATATTAATAATATAAATATTTTCAATGTAGTAAAATGTTGTGTTTAATTAAAAAAATAAAAAATACATTTGAAAAATGGATAAAGCAAAACTGAAATGCCTTAGTTACTCTACCTAAAAGATGTTTGTTAATATTTCATTCAAGTTTAATACTTCTCTTATTTAACTCAAATACCAAAGTGTTATTTTACACTCATAATATAAGTAGTTTAAAAATGGAAAAGGCTTTATTAATAGAAAATAGAAACCCTGTAATAAACATCCAAACAACAGACAGTAACGATACTACCAACAAAGAAATTACCCACACAAAGAAACAATGGGACTTAGAGTTCCTTTGTTAAAAATATTATAAATACCCAATGAACTACATATAACAATATCTCTAACTCTATTTACACTGAAGATGGTAAAGGTTACCGAAAAAAGCTTTTATGTAAGTGTTCATATCAAAAATGCAGTCTAAAATATTTAAAATTTTATTATTAATTAAAATAAATTGAATAATATCGATAAAATAATTGTTCGAAAAATTGAAAAACTTAGTAGCAAACTCAACAATGTGGTGATATTTCTTAATAACTGTATATACGACAATCTGAACCCAAATACCTGTATATGTATATATATATATATATATATATATATATATATATATATACATTTTTACAATATTCTATAAATTCTACCGAATGTTTGGCGTTAATATGTTTGTAGTTCGTTTTTTCAATTTTTCTCGCTAAAGTTTTTTGGTGACCGTTTAGTAAAAATTCGAAAAAAATTTAAATATGCAAATTCAACGATTGCAAATTCGAATTTGAATTTAACATTTACGCTTTAAGAGTAGTCACGTTTTAAATACTAATATTTAAATTAAATTTGAATTATTTAAATCATATTTTACGGAATAAATACGCATTAACTATAATGGAAAAACATCTGTTCTTTGCCTCGTGTTATTGAGGACGGAATTCCATAACCGAACACTGGAGTAAGTGAAGTTATAACTATTTATCTATTAACAATTTAATTAAAAAAATTTATCTTTTTAGCTAAATTCATTTGTGCCAAAATATCATATTAAAAAAAGAGATTTTTTATAATGTTTGGTTTTTCATGTTTCATTTTTAACCACAAATCAAGTTTAAATTGTAATTAATTTGTAAAAGCTTTGAACAATAATTGAAAAAATATATATCTCTGAATAAAAAAATTTACTTAATTATAAAATAATTCATCTTCATAATTTCTGTGTTTAAAATCATTTATTAAAAATGAAAAACATCGATCACTGCAGAGGGCCAACTTTTCTTCTAAGTCTGGTGAGCAAAAGCTTAGGAATAGATGTTTCAACAAATTCAATAGTTTTAGCTAGACCAAAATATAAAGGCAAAAATGTTTATTTGTGGAAATTAAATGAGCACAACTACCTGGTTTCAGCTGAACTATTTAATTTTGGTCTAGACATCAAACCTCCAGCCGCTTGCTCGGCAACGTTAAATCTTAGCCAAACTACAAATCGCGAGTATCCAATCTACAAACTTAAAGCGGAGCTATTTGACAGCGCGAGAAAAACTATGAAATGGAGTGTGATTGATTACGAGCGGAAAAAATCAAAAAGTAATAAGACTACAAAAATTTTTAACAAAGAAATCAACTCAACGATTTTTCACATCACCGAGACAGTTCCAACAGCAATGGCCATTGCCGAAAATTCAACTCGTAAAACTATTTTTCGAAACCGAAAAGTAAAGATTTACATAGATTATGATAACACAGTGGAACGTTGTGATGATATAATTACCAATTTTGAACGCGGAGCTCTAGGGTAAAAGTTGATTCTACTCTAAATTTATTCTAACCTTACCGTCTATTTATTTATTTACCATCAATTTATCCAAAACTAGTACAAATTTTTAATTACAATCATTCAAAACCTAATCAAACCAGGCGTTTGTTTATTAAGACATACACGTCCTGCCGCAAGATACCTGGCGTAAGTAAAAAGTTGTGTCTAACAACTGGCAAGAAAATAAAGTACAAACCTGTGAGAGGTGACCTGAGTCAAAAATGGGTCATAAATGAGTATGGTCATTTGGTCTCAAGTCTCAACGGACTCGGAATCGAACGGACTGGTCTCAGAAACAAAAGTGCGCAATGCGGCAAGAGTGGAATGCATCTAACACTGAAGAAGAACGCTAGTTTTTTTTCATATAATTTATTTTAAAATCAACACCTCTTCAATTGTTTGTCTATAAAATATCGTATTTGTTCTTTCATCTTTCTTTTGTCAGCAAAATTCCAACTGGAAGTTTAGAAAAAATAAAAAAATTAAAATCTAACAATTAGGCATATTTTTTGCAAAATATGTCATATTTTTATTAGTTTGCTACGAAAATTTGATCCAGCGATTTAAAAATTTGAAAGGAAAGTATTTTTTAAAGTTAATTTAAATTGTGCCTTAGATTTAATGATACCTAAAGTGTGAACAAAAAAATTTAATTTTTTTGAACACATTACAGAATTAAATACGTTTTTTAAAATAATTTTCATGAATATGTTGAATGAAGCATTTGAAAACATTTCAAAAACATATTTCGATACGTACTTCTCCCTTTCAAACAATTATCAGATGAAAATGGCACATTTTCAACTATTTCGCACATTTCTGCTCCGTACGACCCGCAAAAGTTGTCAATGAGATGGAGGGCAGATCCTAGAGAGGAAACTATCATGAACAGCTGGCTGCGTTTGACTGTCCACTCCATGTTTGAAAAAAATTGTAAATTCCCTAAAATCAAGGTGAACAAATACAAAAAACCTATTGTCCACGCCCTGGCTGTTTTTCAATCTAGAAATTATAAAGACCTTTATTTAAGTGGTTGTCAACGAACCGAGAGGTGCCGGATGAAAAACGAGGATTTCAGGAAAGAATACTACAAAGAGTATGATTATTTTGAAAAATTGTGTCATATACAGAACTAATTTTAGTGTCAATTACGAACTATTGCCTATGGTTGATTTCTTTGAACGTAGTGGAAGTGTAACAGTACGTTAACCTATTTTTTCTGCTTTTGATTTTCTGGCCTTTTCTTTGGAACTTTTTACATACTTTTCTGACAACTTCTCCACCACTTACAAATTTTAGAGCTGATCTCAAGATCCATCTGTTTGCAAAAATCATTGAGGAGTGCTGTTGAACTTCGCGGAAAATAGTGCTTTATAAACTAATTGATTGATTGGTTGATTGATTGACTGGCCGACTGACTGACTGACTAACCGACCGACCGAGCGAACGACCAACCGATCGATCGATAGATCGATCGATTGATTGATTGATTTAACCTTTATCACGTGGGTCTAACAATCTTCCACCGTTACCATAGTACTTCTTACTCAATTTTTTCCAGTTTTCAATTTTTCGTACTGCTCTGCTTTGATTATGAATTCATCTTAACATATTGACCTGAAATTTATCTGTTGATTTCACAATTTTTATTAGAGAATCGGATTCTGTACGGATTAAAAACATTAGGAGGTTTAGTTTGCATAAATATATAGAAATTTTTACATAAACTTTTTGAATTTTTTCTTAAATGATTATTAATACCAAAGTTGAAAACATTTTTTAATTAACTTAATTTTTCACAGTCAATATGACTTTTTGATACCAGTGAAAAAGAATTCATCTCGTTATTTGACCGCTCTTTCTTCAAAACAACTTACGCTAGAAGAAGCAGGACAAAATAATGAATCCAACAATAAAACACAAAAATGGGTGTATAACAGTGACTGCTACATCGTGTCAAGATCTTGGGGATATGGAATTACATTACACAAAATCTTGTGCGTCTCGTGTAGCATAAATAAAGGTTAGCAAAAGATTTTTCCATATTCTATGCACATACGTACCAATCAAAACTTTGCATAAACTGTACGAAATGAAACAATTTTCAGAGTAGATAAATAACATACCGGCATATAAAGTGATCCTAGATAACTTCAATACTAACGACACAGCAATGAGATGGAAAGTGAATAACTACGAAGATATGGTGCTCATAAACAAAGCGGAAGACTTGACAATGATCTTTGAGGCTGACTCTGGAAAACCCATCTTGGCTGTACAGGGACTGCCGCCAGGGGGTGTCATTGGCCCTATCAATATCAACAATATTAACTATAATTCAAAATCTGATCCATGTTTTACAGCCCTCTCAAAAGAACGCAAAAAAAACGTCCGCTCAGATAGATTGATCTTCAATGTCAGATGTGAAATGCTCTTCAGACAACTATAATATAGAAGTTATATAATCTATCTTGAGAGCTCATGTTGTAATCGGTGCATGGATAAGTTATAACAAAATTATCTGTGGGTTTGTTAAATATTTACATGTGCACTTATTAATTCATATTAAAAATGTGACTTTTTAAATGTTGGTTCTATGTTATTTTCATTTTTATATTTATTCAAATCAATTTTCTATGGTGAGGTTAACATTTTTTGAAATTTTTGCCTTTGAATTATATTTTTGTTATTTTGCCTCATCGCAATAATATTGTCTGGAAGTTAATAAATAAATGGTTTAAATGCAAAAAAAATACTTTTTTTCATTTGAAACATAACCAGAGCAACTCTGTCAAAATTATGAAAATATAAATATATAATTATAAAGTATATTACTTTTAATTTATTTGTTTGAGTCTGTTACTTAAACACACACCCACACACAAACAAGTAAATTTGTTTTTTAAGCATAATTAGGAATGCAACTTCACAAGTAGACAGCTTTTCATGAAAGCTTTAAAGCATCATTACCTCAACGTTGTGCATCATGGAAAGCGCTTCTGAGGTCTCTTCAAGATAGGCGCTATACAAATTTTGATACTAATACTGAATTATAACCATGTTAACCTGATTTAGAAGAATTATATTCAAACCTTTTTTCAATCTTTCAACATTGGTTAATCCTAAATTATTTAAACATTTGAATTGTTGCTATCCTGTTCACTGGCGTAATGAGGGGGGGGGGGGGCAAAGGAGGACCGTTGTCCCCGGGCGCAGGGCTGGGGGGCACAATATCAGTGACCAAAATATCAGTGACCAAAAAGGTTTTTTTATTATTATTTTGCTTTACCTAGCAATTTCTGTGTCTGTCCTTTAGAACAGGTCAGTCACAGTGCAGTTAAAAGCTTGTATAGATTATGCTCTATAGTCTATAGTATAGTATCTTTGTGGTATAGCTGCATTGGGTTAGTCAGTATAGCTGCCTACAAATACCTGCTATTACCAGTGATGGGCATAGTTTAATTAAATAGTTGCAAACTAATAGTTTAACTACTTTTTTTTAGTTTCCTTCCTAGTTTAACTAAAAAAAATAGTTTAGTTAAAACGATAGTTTAACTAAAATATTTTAGTTGCTAACTAAATAGTTTAACTAAAATATTTTAGATAAATATCTTTTATCCATGTCTTGACTTATGGTTTTTGAATATTAATTTTAATTTGTAAAAAGTTAAGCTTTCCATATTTTTAAAGCAAAGTACATTCAATGTTTTTGGTTTATACCAATGTTTCGGACTGTTTGATGTCTTGTTTTGTTGACGCTGATGGTTGGTTAGTTGTTTAATCTTTAAAATTTGTTGCTGTTTTGTTAAAAATATTTTAATAAATACATTTATGTAATTGTCTATATTCAATATAGTTGGTTTTAAACACTAAATAATTTATTTGGCCTAAATTTTATGATGACAACTTATGTTAGTTAATGATTTTATTTTTAGCGCATTTTTGAAATGCAGCTTAATACTTCACTTTGAAAAGACATGTTTTGAATAGTTTGTTATGTTAGTATTAATGCCACTTTAGATCATGTCTGTAAAAAAGTAAATATAAAAATAGTTGCAAAATAGTTGGAAAAAGTTTAACTACTTTTTTTTTAGTTTAGTTAACTACTTTTTGAAAAAAGTTTATAACTATTAGTTTAACTACTTATTTTTAGTTAAAAAATAGTTATAGTTTAATTAAAAATATTTAGTTAGTTGCCCATCACTGCCCATCCCCTCCATATAAACGCCACTGAGCATTCACAGTAAACTGCTCAGGGATAAAATTAAGAAACTTGTATTAAAATTTACTAGAAAATTTAATTATTGTTAATTATATAAATAACTATTTATTAATATTGTGTATCCTATATAAAAGTTTTTCTTAATCCCAGATATGTTTGGAAAAAGGCCTAGTGGAGCTCAGCGAAGAAAAAGAAAGACAAATGAAACAAGAGAAGCTAGTAAGTCCAGCAAACTCCTGGATTGTTTTTTGAAGTAGGCAAAGTCAACACCAGAAGAAAGCCAACAGCCTCAGGATACTGATGTTGATGAATTCAATGATCAACCAAGTGTACAGCAGAATCAGCAAAACATAGAGAACAGTAGCAGTTTATCAACTTCATCTAACTCTGAAGTAGAAGAAGAAAATGATATCATTTCTCATAGACCAAATCCAATTCCAGCTGTGCTTATGTTTGGGGATGTTGGCTATTTGGATTTCGACCAAACGTCACAATTGCCTATAATTTCTCAACAGCTCTGCACAGAAATGGTATCTCGAGGCTTTAATGTATTTCAAAATAATAATGGTCCATTTGCTAAGAAAGACGGCCGTTCTATGACGAAGCCATGGTTCAAGCGGAGACTTGCCAATGGAAAGGAAGATGAGGTGAATCGGGTCTGGCTAGTTTATTCACCATTAAATGAAGCAGTGTATTGTTTTTGCTGCTTGTTATTTCCCTCATCGAGTGCAAATAATAAATCATCTTTTGAATTACCTAATGGATTCAGCAAGTGGAGGAAGCCAGAGAAACTAGCGGCTCACGAGAACAATCCTTTCCACCGGAAATCATTTAATGCATGGAAAGAAGCAGAGCGCAGATTGATTCAAGGGAAAACAATCGATGCATCTCTTGAAGCTGAAATTCAGTCAGAGGTTGCACGATGGCGAGATGTTTTGAAGCGAATACTAAATTGTATAAAATTCTTGGCCACTCAAAACTTGGCATTGCGTGGACATATTGAGAAACTTGATGCCACAGGAGACAAAAATGTAGGAAACTTTTTGTCTGTTCTTCAACTTCTAGCTCAGTATGACCCAATTTTGCAGTCACACTTTGACCATGCTAGAAAGAATCCAGGATCTGTTACATATTTATCTCCAGAAATTCAGAATGAGTTCATCAGCATTCTTGCTTCGAATGTGAGAAATCAATTGTTGATTAACATCAGAAAAAATAAATACTACGGGATTTTGTTTGATTCAACTCCTGACTTGGCACAGAGGGAGCAAATGTCTGAAGTTATCAGGTATGTTGACATAAATTTTGATAAGAGGGAGGTTGTAATAAAAGAGTCATTTCTTGGCTACATCGAAATTCATGGAAAAGATGCAGCCTCGATTGAAGATGTTATCGTAAAAAGATTGGAATCTGACAACATCCCGTTACAAAATTGTAGATCTCAATGCTATGACAATGCAGCTGTTATGTCGGGGCATTTATCTGGAGTTCAGCAAAGAATTTGCACAAAAAATAACAAGGCATTGTTTGTGAATTGTGACAATCACAGCTTAAACTTGTCAGGGGTGCATGCTGCAAGTCAAGATCCAATTGTAGTTACTTTTTTTGGCACCATTGAAAAAATTTATCTATTCTTTTCAAGATCAACCCATCGATGGGAAAAACTTAAAGAAGCAGTGACCGTCACAGTCAAACGTGAATCAGAAACACGATGGAGTGCTAGAGCAGAATGTGTTAAAGCAATTCATGATGGACTTGATAACATAGTCAGTCTACTGGAAAAAATGTCTGAAGATACAACTGAAACACAAGAAACTAGAGGCGATGCTGTAATTCTGCTACAAAGTATTCTTAGTTTCAACTTCTTAGTTTTCCTTCCTTTCTGGCATGACATACTCAAAAAAATCGACCGTGTTCAGAAAAGACTTCAAGATCCAACAATGAATTTCCATGAAGCGTCTTTGGATATTGAATCTCTGCACAAGCAAAGGAAAAATGTGAGCTATGGGGTGTGGCTGTAGAAAGTAGAATCAGGCGACGGAGAAGGATGCCTGGAGAACTTGCCCGAGATGCAGGACTTTCGGCAGAAGAAGAAATTGTTCGTATCATGAAGAGTATTTTAGATCGACTCGAACAGGAAATGACAACAAGGTTTACTCGTCTCAAAGATCTGAACTTCAAATTCGGATTCTTACTTGGTGTAGACAAACTTTTGAATGACAAAGATCTTAACAGTCTCCGTCAGCATTGTATTGACTTTGGAAATTTTTATGACTCGGATGTTGAAGGAATTGAGTTATTAAATGAAATATGTGACTGCAGAATGCTCCTTGAGACCCGCCAGGATACTGCACCAAAGACTCCTACAGAACTCTTGTCATTTATTATTAGTTACGGAGAAGATGTTTTTCCAAATTTGCGTGTTGCTCTACAAATCCTTCTTACTATAGCTGTCTCGATTGCCAGCTGTGGGCGATCCTTCAGTAAATTAAAAATAATTCTTTCCTATCTTCGAGCATCCATGGAACAAGATAGATTCAGCGATCTGGCCCTAATGAGTGTGGAGAGGGAAGTTCTTGAACAGATTGATTTTGATGATATAATTAACCAGTTTGCTGCAGTAAAAGCAAGAAAAATAAATTTTCTTTAAAATTCTGCTCATTTCCTAACCACAATTTCTAGACAATACTTAGCTGTTGTTTTGTTTTTAAATTTAATAATTTTTATTTCACACTTCTGACTCAGCGGACAATAAAAATACAGAATTATAAAAACTACTTGAAAGAATCTAATTATCTACATCAATCATAATCATTTTTTTTAATCATAATAATTTTTTTTTGCCAAATAAATGATTAAATGATAATCATTAATATTTTGTATTACAATATAATAGTTAAGAACTGAGAAAGAATAATACAATTATGGTGTAAGGTGCAATATGCATATAGAAACATGAATACACTGAAATGCATTGTATATAGGCGTCACGGAGTGTAGCCTACTTCAAATACTGAGTACGAGAGTTATATTTTATATAGTTTGACAGATTTTATGTAGGGGGCGCAAATTTTTTGTTTTGTCCCCGGGCGCAGAAGACCCTAGCTACGCCACTGATCCTGTTTCTCAACAACTATAAATAATATTTGATCTGGTTTTCTCGGTCACTTTTGTTACTCTAATTTGAACTATTTTTCTAGCTCGATTTGTGGCATGTTTGGATGTTGGTCAGTTGTAATGAATCAGAAAAAAGAATCAAAAACACTAACAAATCTAAATTCAATTTCTATCCTTTTGGAGAGGGCATCGTAAACTATTCCATGGAAATGCTCTATTAAAAATTTACTGTAACTTTCAAGGTTAAGATATGAAAAATTCTATCAAATGTAAGCATTTCTACCACCGTTGTTACCTTAAATTTGTTTACAATTTTTAGATTTTATTGTTTGCCATTTTTATTACTTCTTTGTGTTTCTACACAACTTGCTATTATAACTTACTACCTTTGACAACTATCTTGGAAGCTAAAGCCATAAAATTAGAACTGTTTACAATCTGCAAAAAAGTTTGTTGTAAATATTTATTGTATAATTTTTCTTTTTATGAAAAATAAATCACATTCGGTTCTCTATTTTGAAAATGAATAAATTATATTTCTGAAAAAATTGAATTGAGAAAATATATTTACAACGTGTTTCAAAACTGTTCTTACTTCTGGCAGAGGCGTGTCCGAACAAGGCTTTAGGCTTGCAATCTTTTAAATTTTTTATCGGAGGTTAATGAAAAATTCTTACATCTTCTATCAAAACATTGAAATTTGAATCTCGAAAAACACCAATGTTAATATGAAAGTTGATGAAATACAATGCGAAATCTACAACACTCCCGGCTGAAAACTTGTGGCAAGGTCACAACCGGCAGTTTGGTTCATAAATACAACTGGTTAAAATTTTGCTGAAACTCTTTTAAAACAATTTGTTGTTTGCATAAGCATGAAAGAGGATAGATAGTTCATCAGAATATCAGAAATAAATGAAGCTATTTAAGGAATGCTGAGTCGAAAAAATACTTCAACCACCCAGTGGTTAAACGTTAAAAGTTACTTGGAAATGTTTAAAAAACCTTGCACACAATTTTTATAACACGTTTGAACGTTAAAAAAACACTTTGTCATTTGTTATTAAGTATGTGATGCTGATAGACTTTGAAACGTGTGTGGTTCTAAAGAAAAAATGAAATGAAAACAAGGTAAAGTGTTTAAAACGAGCCGATAATGAAATGAATTATTTATTTGATTGGAATTGTTTATTAAATTACAAAAATTTTTAAACTAGTGAGCTCTATTTTTTTTAATTAATTTACTTGTTTTTATTGAAATCTCGGTAAACGTTTCAAACAAAAAACTAACTCTTTTTTCAAATTACCTACATATAAAAGGAGGCTAATTGGTTAGTGCATTTGTTTTGTAAAATTATTATTTAACAAAATGGTATGAAATCAGATAAAAATTTATTTGATATTTGAAAATATTGATTTTGTATTATATTACTTTAATGAATTGTTTTTAAAAATGACAGACATAACTGTGAAGAGTTCAGAATGTACAAAAATTTGTTGCTGGTTATAACGGCGTTTTCAGTTGGAAGCGCGGTTTTCTGGCAGCAAAAAGGGTTAGAAAGACTATTATTGTTTGTAAAATGTTATTTCATTCCATGATATCATATCTAGAGTTGCCTATATTTTAGAAATTAAAATATTAAAAATGTAATGTTACCTTTTGGTATTTAAAAAAAACGTTAAATATTTGAGGGTAGTCTTCTTTCTCATTCATCATTGCGCCACATAATGAAATAAAAAGTGATTTTTAGAATTGGCAAAAATAATATCATCAAAATGAAAAACATTTTTTAATTCGATTTGTACAGTAATTTCACATTCCAGCTCTGCCGTGAAGATGTAAAATGTTTAGGTATAGATAAAACCACAAAATCAGTAGTAATTGCTGATGCTAACAAAGAGAACAATGTACACTATTTGTGGAAACTAAACGAGCAGGGTTTATTGGTTTCCACATTAGCTAACAACAGTTTAGGCTTGGATATTAGTTTACCAGCTTCTTGCATTGGATCGAAACTTTTTTATTATGACACGATCCCAGTTTACAACCTTCAAGCGAAACAGTATGACGTTAGGACAAAAACTCAAAAATGGATTTTAGTTGTCAATAAAACGACATCAGATTACAATCTTACGAGAATTATCAATGAAGAAATCAATTCAACAATTTTTATCGGCAACGAAGAACCTTCCAAAGCAATGGTCATCACCGAAATTGTCAAAACAGAAACAAACATTAGCCTGAATTTTTACGATAACACGCAGATATGTGGTGAGGCAGTAGCCTTTTTTGAACGCAAACGTCTTGGGTAATGTTTAGATTGATATTAAAGTATTTTTATTTTAAACATTTGATCAAAAATAGTTTTTGAAAAATTGAACGCATCAGGTATTTCCTAAACAAAACGTACACATTCTGTCGTAACATATCTAGTATACCACACACAATGTGTTTAACAAGCGGAACGAAAATTGAATTCAAACCAGAAAACGGAAATTTGAGCCAGCAGTGGGTTTACAACGAGTATGGATATTTGGTCTCCAGTTTAAATGGATTTGGGATAGATATTGATTGGGAGTACTCGTACAAATGCGGAAAAAATGATGATAGTCTTATGGATCAAGGTCGGTTTGGTCGGAATATTTTGACTAATTTATATTTTTTCAGATTTATTTCCACTATAACATGTATTGCTATCTTTAAATAATATTTAACTGAAAAATATGTTTTTTATGAAATTAAATTTTAAGAAATTTTATTTTTTATACAGACAAAAAGGAAGAAAAGGCAGTTGTAGGACTTGTTTCAACTCCGTTTGTAGATGGCAAGGGAACGATGAGGTGGAGAGTAGACAGTACAGAGAGCACAATCACAAACTATCCAGGTTATCTGATAGTACATCACCTCTTCCAGAAACGTTGTGGAACTGATTCTTACAAGTTGGACAGCAGCAGCAGAAACGCTTTTCAAACTGTCGCTATATACGAGTGGAATCGAAATTCTCTCTACTTGGATGACTGTCCGCGGAGCTTTGATTGCCAATTGAGTATAACAAGCTTCAGAGATAATCGTTTTGAAAAGTTTGTAGTTATGAGAGAAACTTTACAAAAAAATTTTTAATTTAAAATTTTTATTGGTTCTATTAATTTTTTTTGTTTCCTTACTCTTCATCTATTACTCTGAGCGGATTTCTGTTTAAACCTCGCAACTGATTAAGACAATAATTTTTCAAAATAATAGTTCTTTTCTTTCACCCCAGTAATGCTGGCTTTAGGATTTGTGAAAAGAAGACACCAATGTGTCTGAAATCAATTTTTATGTCAGAACTACAGCTAACAACCAGAGACACAAACCCCAGAATAACAAGTGACCAGTTGTGGGAATACAATGACTACGGTTTCATAAATAAATACCAGTCCACTGACGGTATTGGGTTGAGTAGAGATTTGGTGTGCGTTACATATACTAAAAATCAAGGTAAGCATATTCAAATTATATGGTTTTTAGTAATATTTTGAGATATTTTGTTAAAAAATAATTCAGTTACCGTAGCGAATGTACCTGCCTATAAAGTAGTTTTGAAAGTTTTTGAATTGGAAAAAAAGTCCATGAGATGGAAATTAGAAAACTTTAACGATGGCAAACTTGTGAATGTGGAAGTGAACTTGACAATTCTTCTGAGAGTTCATCCATCCACCCCTGTACTAGCCATACACGGCATGTTGTCAGATGGACTAAATGTTACCAGCATTGATCATAACTTAGAAACTAGCTCGTGCTTTGAAAACGTTGTTGCCTACGAGAATACATATTTAAGGTTGATTTTGTTATTTCATGGTTTTTATTTCATCTTATTAAAAATTTCAACATTTAATTCGCTAAAGTAATGAGAAAATCATGTTTATGTGGTGCTCCCAGCCTCTGGTTAACAGAACATACGGCTCTCTAAACTGTTTAACCTGCAAAGAAAACGAACTGGCTTTTGAGAATAAAACTGAGCTGCCTAATCAATTTTGGTTCCGAAACCAGCATGGCTATTTGGTCTCACGGGACAATGAGAATGGTATAGACCTCGTCAATCACACAATGCCTATATGCGGAAGAATTAGGAAAGACAACACTTCCAGTTGGTTCAAATTTTTAACAAAGATATGTTTGATTTTCAATTGTTTTGAAATAATTAATATTTAATTCAATCTGTCTGTCTCACAATTTTTTCAATTTTCAGACTTTATTAACGTTGTCGGTTTCCAGCTGATTCCCGCTAGGTTTGATATAAATAAGAAAACCATGTTGTGGAGTGATTTGGGATCTTCGGTTCGCATAGTGAACAGGAAGTTGAACTTACAATTGCACATAGCAAAGTTTGAAAATTGCACTCCAAGAATTAATAGTTCAGCCTCCTTTATTGGAATATTTGGTGTGGATAAAAGATTTTTGAATGATGCTTTCAGCTGTACCGATATTGAACTGTGCAAAAACGATTTAGAGAGTTTCAATAGTCGTTTAAATAATTGAACTTTGTAGCAATTAATATTTATGATCTTTCAAAATATATTGCTTTAATTTCAATTCATGGACAAAACACTTATTTACCAATTAAACGATAATTAAAATGAACCTACCCAGATACTATTTTTATTTTTAGATTTGAATAACTATACCAGATTATCATAAAAATATTTTGTCGGCTCAAAGTCAAAATATAAATAATGTCGAGTTTGCAAATAACTAATACATTAAAAATAAATATAAAAAAATTATAAAATAATCTATTGAAAAATGTTAGTTGGTTGAAATGCTTGAGTAATCTGTAAGAAAAATTTCAGTTTTGCGTTAAAACAGAGGTGGGCATACTACGGCCCGCTATTTTGTGGTCCGCCAAAAAAAAGGACGTCTGCCAGAAATTATGACCAAAAAAAGAACCACAAATCTTACTTAAAAAAATTCTTCCCCGGGTCGAAAAAATTTGCTATTTAAGAACATAGGTAAAAGGTAAAATAGCTATCAATGCGGCCCTCACAGCAAAATGTTTGCCCATCTCTGCGTTAAAATAAAGTCAGTTTTTTGTTTTTTTTTATACTGCACGAAGTGAAGTCGTTATTTATTATAATCAAATCGTTGTCAAAAAAAAGTTGAGCATGTTTGATATAAAGCAGAAGTCAATGTATATAAGCGTTCAAGTCATTGGCCTTAAAACTGCTTGAGGTGCCTGAATTGAGACAAAAACTCCATTGGAAGAGGGAATATTATGGTCGAGTTTTTTTCTTCCGCTACGGTGCATAGTGTTTGTAAGTATCTGGAAATTATTTGGAATATGTTTGTTATTTAGATTGAGTTATGAAATTTTAAAAACATTTGTCAAAGATCAATACAATTTAACCTACAATAATCACAACAAAATTCTGAAATTTTATTGAAATTAGTATAAACATTCATTCTAAATTGAAACACAAGAAAATTTAGACACCTCGATGTAGAAAACTGAACGTTTATTTATATAAATTGAATAAAACATCAACCTTAGTTGCAATGCGGAAGGTGATTGACTCAGCATGTCTGCAGCTTCTTTCAGGGCCAGCGAAGCTTGTTGTTCTCCTTCAGCTGCGATTATCTAGAAAGCAAATTTTTTCAAATTTTAAAATTATGAAAATGGTTCTTTTTTAAAACGAATAGCAAGTAAATGGTAGCTATAGTTAAATGGTAATGATAAATGATAACTATAGGCAACTAAATAGTGAATAGAATGTTGAAATACGTAATAGTGATTGGTATGTTAGAAGGCTGTGGTTTCTTTAGAAAAAAAAGAATGAAAATTATTGAAAATTATTTGTTCAGAGCCGTTTATCAATTTATATGACATTAATGTTTAGATTTCGAATGAATAACTTTTCAGTTTGAGTGTTCGATTTTTTTCACCTTAGCTCTTGCATTTCTCGTGGCTTCTGCTTCGGTCGCCATAGCTCTCTGCATTGACATGGGCAGACGAACATCTTTTCTTTAAAAAAAGAAAAAAAATGAAACTTATTGGAAGTTATTTGTGAAGTGCAATAAAAAAACTGTAGCGGCAAAGTTGTTTAACGCGAAAAAAGTTGAACTAATGTAGAAAAAATCAGTGAACTAACAGCTCTACCCTTTCTACGTTAACGCCCCATCTAGTTGAAACTTCTCCCAGATGTTCCTGGGAGGGTGTAAAGTTAATTTTCAAAATATTTTTTTTTTCTTGAGGCGATTGAAATGACTTTTATTTAAAAAAAACCAACTTGAATATCGCGTGAAATCGATTCCCTCTCTGATAAAATCTGAGTTAAAGTTTTTATACCAAGAGTGTTTCGCAGGGTCGTCTGGGCCAAGAGTTGAGTTGACATTCCGACATCGTTTACATTATTAACCTTTAGAAAAAGTTTATTTATTTTAAATAATGTTAGAAATCAAAGAAATAATTCTTTTTTTTTAAGTTTTCGTTTGATATTTTAAAATCCAAGCCAAATAATTTGACTATTTTTTCGTAAAAATTTATAGAAGGTTTTTAACTCTAACCGAATCGGTAGCATTTTGAATCCTATAGAAGACCACAGCATCTACTGCAATTGTTACTGAATCTCTGGTAAGGACCTTTTTAACATTTGTGTGTAGGTATGAACTTGAGATAAATTGAAACTTGCTAGGCGATTATTCAATTTATTAAAGTTTGAGATTTCAAAAAAAATGTGATAGTCCTTCAGATTTTACACATTAAGAACAGTTTTGTAGAAAGAATTTTCAGTTGTAAGGTATGAGTTTTTGTGAAAAAAATGGCGATCATATAAATTTCTCTGATTCCAAATTCTTACACCGAAACCACCATTATTTTAAGATTTATTACAAACATTAACCAAACGTCACCCCAAGCCTAACTAATCCTTCCATTGCATTTGAAAACTGAAATCCAAAAATCCCAACAAACGATTATTAAAAAATAATAATAACAACAAAATAAATTATTATTGCCTTGTGTATAATTTATCAATGATGATGACAAAAACCTGACGGAAAAGATGATGATATAAATGATTGTAATGATGACAATGATGACATTTAGAGGTGAGTTTTAGTTAGCCCAAAAGACCAGGCGAACCCTACAACTTGGCTACACCTGTGTTTCTAAATAAAACTTCAATGCAACCTCTTGCGGGGGTATGTTGTACGAGATGGTTCGCATGTCAATTTTCTGGCATGAATCAACACAAGGCAGAATGAAGAAGAGTCCTAGCATTTTTTCAATAATTATTTCGGTTTTTTAATAAATAATTAAATAATTCTACAAATTTTACCAATAATGCTGAAACAACTTGTGCAACCAAATGACTCATACAATTAGTAGAAGTGATAGTAATAGTATGGTAGTAGTAGTGGTAGCAGCAGCAGTAGTAGTCTTAATAGCTTCAGTATCAGTAGCAGTAGCTTTTATCTTCAAATAATATTATTAATTATTGTCTAAGTAATTTCAACTTCGTTCTCTGAATAACGAATAGAATATTTCAAATTAAACTTCCAACCTGGACCTTTGGCTCCGCCAGATCCAAGTTTACCTAATCTATAGATGACAGCTCGTTCGTATTGCTGAACAACCTAAAAAAAATCTTTGCAAAATCAAATAAATGAATTGAATAAACTAATTTTTGAAATTAATTTCGAATTATAGATATAAAAACGTTGATAATTTTATTAGGTTTTTATAAAATGCTTGAAGTTTTTATAAAAATGCTAATTGGATTGGTAAGAAATAGTACCAAAAGTCTTTTACGATAAATAAATCAACGTTAACTTTTTCAAATTCTAAAATTAAAAAAAATTAATACCAAAAAGTAAGCACCTTGATGCAAAAGAACAAGGAGAATGGGGCAAAGATGAAGACAAGGAAATAGGAAAAGAAGATAATGACGTAGCCACACAAGCTGCCACACAGACTGCTGCTACCTTCAACTTTTCCAGGGCCACTATTCTCATAGCGAACTTGGGGTGGTGGCCGGTTTGTATACAAATTATTCGGAGCCATCTGTGAACCTGTATGGAGGTTTGTGGTGGTAGTTGGTGGTGGTAGCTAGTGGTGGCTTTTGGTGGTCGGTGGTTGTAGTTTTTGGTGGTTATTGGTGGTTGGTGGCGGTAGCTTGTTGTGGTTTATGGTGGCGATTGAGTGGAGTAGATAACAAAATAGTTTTTTTGCAACTTAACAAAAATGAAAACTCGGATTTTCAGATGTGATGTGAATAAAAGCTTTGCGTGTTAAAATGTGACCATTTTGACACGAGATAACGAAATAGCTAAAACTGGAGACCTCACCTCTGCCTTGATTGTTCATGATTCTGATCGATGGATAAAAATTAACAAGACAAGAAAACCAAATCTGCTGAAAAAGTACCCCAAATTTCAAAGCAATCTCACTTTTGTATTTATCGATGTGTTTATATTTATTATAAAGTTCAGTAATTGTCATTATATATAGTATATACATATATATATATATGAATGTGTGTGCGTGTGTGTGTGTATGTGTGCGTGTATGTGTGCGTGTATGTATTTATATATATCCTTACCCAGTGTGTATGTGCCATTTGCATTTTCACGCTGGCTAGGAAATAACGCGTGTATTTTACATTCACACATTCTTTACAATATCATTCTCATTATTTGCGCTGTTATTCTTGTTATTCATTATTATTCTCTTTATTGTTGTTATTTTTGATAAAAAAAAAGTTGATAAAGTTGAAGTAGAAATATGGAAACCCATGGCCCGCTTTATGATTTACGAACAGTTTTATCGGTTATTGTATAAATTAATATTGTTGTTATGAATAATAATAATAATAATAATAATAATAATAATAATAATAATAATAATAATAAAATAATGATAAAAATAATATATTACCGTCGAGCCAGACTTATTCTCGACTCAACTCAATGCCGAAAATAAGATTCAAGCCATCAGCAGCTTGGCCGTGCCACTCCCATAATAGAGTTTTAGAATCGTTAACTGGAGAAATAGGAAATAATCTACACTGGTTAATCTTGAAAGAACTTGCTCAAAATGTGCCTGACAGCTGGTACGATCACCAACCAGCCTGAGAATGTTGTCGAGTTTGACGAAAATAACAATACTATGGATAATTGATTTTATCATGTTTATTGTTGAAATACAACGCTTATGTAATAAAAAAAGGTAGGCAATCGATCTAAAAATCCACACACACACACACACACACACACACACACACACACACACACACACACATCTGCTGCAGCTAGCAATCACAATTGTAAATATTGTAAATAAATAAATATAATAAAAATATAATATTATATATGTGTGTGTGTTTGTGCGTGTGTGTGTGTTTGTGCGTGTTGTTAAGACTGCTGTTTATGGCTGAGAGGGCAATAAACAAAATTTGAAAATTTCAATTCACTACTGTGTTGCTGTGTACTAGTTTTCGTTATTAGTGTTAACAATTCAAGCTTTTAAAAACAACGTGTGTGTGTGGTGTGTATATGTGTATGCGAGTGTGTGTGTGTGTGTGAGGTATGTGTGTGTCAAATCAAATCAAATCAAATCACTTTTATTCAATCAAACAAAACAAAAGCATGAATGATTCGGAGACCAAAAAAAGAAAATTAATTCTTGTGGGCTCGGCCACCGTGCAGCTCAAAATTGCTTCTCAATGATAAAATAAAATTGTCAATAGGAGAAAATGTATCAATGTTAATGAAATATGTACACACTTATATACATATATATACATATACATTATTATCCTTGAAAAACAGAACTTTTCGTAATTAAAAAATTTTTCAGTTTATTTTTAAAAAGATGCAAAGTGTTACAATCTTTAATTTCTTGTGGAATCGTCTCCCATATTCTTGGGCCGGTGTGTTTCAAACTCATGCAGAGTACTTTAATTCTGGCTGGTGGAGCATAGAAAAGTGGCGTGTGGCGTGTTGTTCTTGCTTGAATGGAAGTTCCAAAAGTGAAAAAGTTTCTAAAAAATGCCGGCAACTGCTGACGTAGAAATCTAAAAATGAATGTTGCAACGTGGTAGATGAACAAGTTTTTGATGTTGAGTATTTTCATCTCGAGATAATATTCACTTGTGTGACAATGAGGATGAAGATTTTTAAATATTCTGATGAATCGGTTTTGGCATTTTGTTAACTGTTTTAGATGATGTC
>NW_008703578.1:0-1164 GCF_000326865.2 Helobdella robusta
TCATATTATAATGACAATTTCAACGAACAGATAACGACGGCGGTGACATTCGAAACGTTACCGGGTTGAAGAATGCAGTGGACTATTTAAACTTGAAGCCACTGCCCTATAATGATTCAACATTCAAATTCTGGTGCCACGACACTCCAGGCCTCATCAATCCCGAGCAGGTAGTTGTTGGCTCTTGCATCCATTCATCCGCATTACATTCACGTCATTGTATTTTTCGAATAGTTAGTCATTATTTTTAGACTTTGCATATAAATCTCAGACCACCATCAAGTTTACCTTATCTTTCAATTTCAAAGATAGTTTAAATTAAGCTTTACTAACAAAAGCCATATCAGACCACTTTTACCCAGCCATAATTTTACCAAAGTTTCATCTTATAGAGCAGTGTTTGAATAAGTTGATTGTTTGAATTATGTAATAATTAGACAATGTTTGAGATCAACAATAAAAATATTATATTATACTTTAAAACAAATTATACTAATAAAACAAATTGAAAATTTTTTGTAAGTTTTTTCCGATTGAACTTTTAAAAGAATAAAATAATTTTAAAATTTGATCAATCAAATAACCATTACTTTTAAAAAAAATATTATAAAGTATAGAATATTTATAATAAAAATTTGGAATTAAAAGAATGTAAGATGTGACTCCGTGCAACTGTGTAGTTATTTTATTTTTCAAACAGCACTCAAAAAGTTTTTTTAAATTACAAATTGTTATTATAAATACTCTATACTTCCTAATATTTTTTTAAAAAGTAAATGTTGATCAATCAAATTTAAAAATTATTTTATTTCAAGTTTTATTAAAACAATCTTCAAAAGTTTTTAATCTGTTTTAATTTATTTGTATGGTCTTGTTTCATGTTTTAAACACAAAGCTAAACAACAACAACAACACACGTTTAGACGACATTTTCCCCGAGATCGGGGGTTGCCGTTTGGATACCTATGATGAAACCGAAATACCCCTCGACGCCATCCACATCTGCCACTCGCCTCAGTATCACGCAACCCCGCTTTCACCCTGTCCTTCTCCACCTGCTCTCTCCATCCCAATCGCGGACGACCCCTTCCTACCACTCCTTCAACCTCGAACTCCAAAGCTAAAAAAAATAAAATAATAATACAATAAGACGAAAACAGTCAA
>NW_008703578.1:5446-6358 GCF_000326865.2 Helobdella robusta
TAGGAGTTGGAATCAGAAATTTTACCCAGACTCTGAATTTTTTGGGACCAGAATCGGATATTTTTCATCTGACTCCAACTCTCCGTCAACAACACATAGTGTATGTAAACAACGCCTCACATACATTGCATGTGATAGGCAGGTATCTCTTTGCAATTGAATCCAGCTATGCAGTGCCAGGTGTTGTTGGGGCCATAGACTTTGGAGTTGAAGTAAAAGTGTGTCAAGCACAGCTGACCAACACAAAAAATTGTTGAGAATCCAAGGGAAAAAATTGCTAAGCTATTTAAAAAACTTACAATTGTTGCATTCTATATGTTATAAATTTTTGAAATGTAATATAAAATGAAAACACAGATGACAGATGGTATTAAAACTTCTGGAAACTATTCCAAAAAGCGAAATTCAATTTAAAAAAAAAAATATGGGTTGAGTTTATAAACAAATTGGAAGAAATAATATGAATTATCACAATTTCAAAGTAAAGGAATGCATTGTTGATCTGGAAAAAATTATTAGATTTATAGATTAAATTGATTGATTCATAAAAAATTAACATCTCAGCCAACTTTTATTATGATCATGAATAAGTACATTGAATAAGGACACACAGTTTCAGAAGCCTAGCCGCTTTGATTATGAAAAAAGAAATGTGAACCTAACGAAAAACATTAAAGAATAAAACCTGTATAAATGCCTACCTGAGTAAATTGATTGGCACAGACAATGCAGACGAAAGGCTTTTCCCCTGTGTGAGTCCTCATATGAGTTTGCAGGTTGACCTTGTTCGTGAACTGCCTATCACACTCCGTGCACTCAAATGGACGTTCACCAGAATGAACTCGCATGTGTGTCTTCAAGTTGCAGGATTGCGAGAACCTTTTATGACACAAGTGACAAGCAAATATTTTC
>NW_008703579.1:4840-6354 GCF_000326865.2 Helobdella robusta
AACATACACACATACATACACACCAACACACACAGTCTCACACACACACACACGCACACACACACACGTGCACACAAATACACGCACACTCACACATACTTCAATTACTATCGTCCACCTATCCATCCATCCATCTTTTATCTAACGAACCCATTAAATTCAAATCTTTTGAAACTCCCCCAACGGAGATTCTGAAATAGCAAGAGACGGAGTGAAAAAAGAAAGACCGGGAGAATGAAAGAAAAGGAGAGAAAGAGAGAAAGAGAAAGAAAAAGAGAGCAACCGAGAAAAAAAAGAAAGAGAGAGTGACAGAGAAAGAAAGAGAAAGAGAGAATAAAAAGAAATACAAAAAAGAAGAATAAAATATTTGAAGAAATATGTATATGAAATATAATATAAAATATGAAATATAAAATATAATATAAAATATATGAAATAAAATATGGAATATAAAAAGAAGATATGTATGAAATGGAAAAAGAAGAAGTAGCAGAGTAGGCTGATATTAAGAAGTGGTAAGGCTGAAATATATGTAAGGAGCTTTCGTTAATATATAGACGTTTAAAAGAAGATATGAAAAGAGAGGTTGATACGTGTGTGTGTCTGTTTGTGTGTGTGTGTACGTGTGTGTTGGTGTGTGCGTGCGTGTTTGTGTGTGTATCTGTTGGTGTATGTATGTAATTTTTCTTCGGTTCTAAAAACAATAATAACAACCTTCACCTTCAACCAACATCAATAAAAAGTAACATTCACTTTGACCCCAAGGTCATATGGTTGGACAGCAGAGATTTGATCTTGACCTATGAAGAGAGGAGAGTCATTGATGACGAAAGATTCCAAATAAGTAGGCCATTCATGAAAAACTGGAACCTTCTGATCCAGAGGGTTAGACAGGAAGATTCCGGAGTGTACAAGTGCACGGTAAACACTCCGATTGTCGGGATGCAATTTGTCAGGCTTCTTGTTAATGGTCAGTTGGTGTGTGTCGTGTATGTGTGTGGAGTGTGTCTGTGTATGTGTCGTCTGTAGATGTGTGGCGTGTGTGCCTGTGTGTGTGTGTCTGTGTATGTGTTTGGAGTGTGTCTATGTATGTGTGTGGAGTGTGTCTATGTATGTGTTTGGAGTGTGTTTGTGTATGTGTCGTCTGTAGATGTGTGGCGTGTTTTTGTGTGTGTGCGTGTGTGTGTGTGTGTGTGAATATGATGCATGAATTTATGTTTATATATGGTGTGTACTATACACTGGAGTTCAATGCATTGATTTGCGCATATTCCCATGCGAGTGTGTGCGTGTGTTTGTGTGTGTGTGTTTGTGTGTGTGTGTGAATGTGTTTAATTATACACACACGTGTATGTGTAGTGTTTATCTATCTGTCTCTTTGTATGTTAGTTAGTTTGTTAGTTCGTATGTATGTTTGTCTGTCTGTTTGTTTGTTTGTTTGTTTGTTTGTTTGTTTGTTTGTTTGTTTCATAAATTTTTTATTTAATTTGTTTCTACACGAACAAGTAAATGTT
>NW_008703580.1:0-1114 GCF_000326865.2 Helobdella robusta
CTGAGGATCCCCCCCTAACCCTAACCCTAACCCTAACCCTAACCCTAACCCTAACCCTAACCCTAACCCTAACCCTAACCCTAACCCTAACCCTAACCCTAACCCTAACCCTAACCCTAACCCTAACCCTAACCCTAACCCTAACCCTAACCCTAACCCTAACCCTAACCCTAACCCTAACCCTAACCCTAACCCTAACCCTAACCCTAACCCTAACCCTAACCCTAACCCTAACCCTAACCCTAACCCTAACCCTAACCCTAACCCTAACCCTAACCCTAATCCTAACCCTAACCCTAACCCTAACCCTAACCCTAACCCTAACCCTAACCCTAACCCTAACCCTAACCCTAACCCTAACCCTAACCCTAACCCTAACCCTAACCCTAACCCTAACCCTAACCCTAACCCTAACCCTAACCCTAACCCTAACCCTAACCCTAACCCTAACCCTAACCCTAACCCTAACCCTAACCCTAACCCTAAAGCTAACCCTAACGCTAACCCTAACCCTAACCCTAAAGCTAACCCTAAAGCTAACCCTAAAGCTAACCCTTGAGATGTCTGTTAGTAACCCTAGATAACCCTAAATAACCCTAACCCTAAATAACCAAAATCGACACTTGGAAAAATGGTGTAAGTGTACCAATAAAATATCAATCCAGGCACACCCCTGGAAATCCAGGCACGTGGTAAATGTAATCCAGGCACTAGTAAATCGATTCTAGGCACGTGGTAAACCTAATCCAGGCAATACCTATCAACCCTAGTTAACCCTAATTAACCCTAGTTAACCCTAACGATGACTAACAATACGTCCCTACAAAATCCAGGCATATCTAGGCTCATCCAGGCACGTACCATGTCTATCCTTAAAATATCTAGGCACTTTCTTTCAATTAAGGAATGTGGTTGGGTTAAGGGTTAGGGTTAGGGTTAAGGTTAGGGTTAGGAAGGGTTAGGTAGGGTTAGGGAGGGTTAGGAATGGTTAGGTAGGGTTAGGGAGGGTTAGGGTTAGGGTTAGGGAGGGTTAAGAATGGTTAGGTAGGGTTAGGGTTAGGGTTAGGGAGGGTTAGAAAGGGTTAGGGAAGGTTAGGGAGGGTTAGAAAGGGTT
>NW_008703580.1:2091-3387 GCF_000326865.2 Helobdella robusta
AAATTAATGCAATTGAAACTGTATATATACTACATCAGGTCGGTAGTAAAATGATAATTAATGATATAATACATTGATAATTAACTAATAAACTGTACATTATGCTCCATAGACTTGCTAATGATTATACGACGTCTGCATTGTAAAACAGTCGTAAAATAGTTAAGCAGGCTATACATAAAATTTACAACCTATGCAGCAAGATTATCGTAAACTACTTACTGGCTGCTTAATGATTGTCAATGACAATTGTAACATTTACAACATGGTGTATACAAAGTTCGTTCAATATTTCGTCTTTACCCAGTGGGCTGATTATGTCAGCCTTCTTTTTCAAATTGCGCTTCAATGTTTTCGCACTATCTTCTGTCCAGTTTTCCTTGTGCCTGGACATATTTGAATAACTTTCTACTGACATTGACTACTGCCTCGAATTCTTCTTTTGGTAACGAATTCGAGGTTACTTCTCTGGATTTTGTTTCTTTACTTATTATTATTCCAATCCGTTGATTCTTTGTTTCGTTTTTTTCTTATCTTGTACTTTGATGGGATGTTGCGAGCGTTTTTTACTTTTATTTTTATTCTAATCCGTTGATTCTTTGTTTCGGTTTTTCTTATCTTGTACTTTGTTGGGATGTTGCGAGCGTTCCAAAAACATTTTGTTTCTGCCCATAGGGCTCGACCTGGCTTCCCTAGGAAAAAAAATTTCACAATATTTGCGAAACCTGTATAACCTTTTAAAAATTTGTAAAATACATTTTAAATCCTGTAGAACCTGTTCAAACCTGTACAACCTGTAAAAACCTCAAAACGGACAGACCTATAAGCGCAAGAAAACATGCTTTGAAAATAATTTTTAGATGCTTTGTTAATAAATTATTTATAATTATTATTTATTGATTGAATATTTAACTACAACAAATAATCATCCGCCAAGAAATCAGACCATTAACTGCAGGATAAAATGGTCTAACATTAATTATATATGACTTTTTTAGTATATCACTTATAACAATTTTAAACAATAACATTAGGCGTAGTATGATCAAACACCACAACAGTTAAAACATAATACTTAAACCAGTACCCAAATCACCAATACCAAACATACACCGCAAAGTGTATGATGTGAAACAAGACAGAATACACACAACCAAGAACACATCAAGAACAGTGAGAAAACAGATGTCCCTACATACCTTTGCGATTAATTACTTTATGCCCTAGCCTACCTATGTACAAAATTAAATTACCTTATACCTAAGCCTAACTTTGCGATTAATTACCTTATGCCTT
>NW_008703580.1:5273-6716 GCF_000326865.2 Helobdella robusta
AACAATGTATGTGTGTATGTATGCAAGAGCAGCAGCCTACCACACCACGTCACAAAACCCACCGCTAGAAAAACCACAAAAAATAATTACAGCAGAACAAAACACAAATAAAATGAATAAAAACATTTAAAAATAAGCAGAAAAGAAGCAGAAAAGAAGAAAACAGCGAAACCAATATTAACGCTTACAGAAGAACACTTATCTTAATTTTGTGCCGATCATCTTGACTACGCATCACTGACAAAATGCGCTCAAAAAATCTTTGAGCACATCTTCTGACGATGATACTCCAAGCCATCAGACCGTAAATGTAGGACATCATGCTCTGAAAATAATTTTTCATTGCTTTATTAAAAAAATTAGTTATAAACACATGAATTAATCACATTAAGTGTAGTAACAAAAAAAACAACTTAAATTATACCATCTCACCAATACCAAGCCGTACCGCATATCTGCAGAGTGTATGATGCAAAACAAGACAAACGACACAACAAAAACACACCGAGAAGAGTGAGAAGACAAAAGTTCCTTCCTACCTATGTAATAAATTACCTTATGCCTTAGCCTACCTATGTAATAAATTACCTTATGCATTAGCCTACCTATGTAATAAATTACATTAGGCCTTAGCCTACCTATGTAATAAATTATCATATGTCTCTGCCTACCTATGTACAATTCATTTGGCTAATTCTTATGTAGAAAGAAAAGAAGGGGTAAAACAGAAGAAACAATACTGCAACAGAAAAGAAGAAAAAAACGAAACTAATATTAACGCTAACAGAAGAATACTTATCTTAATTTTGTGACGATCATCTTGACAACACATCACTGACAAAATGCGCTCAAAAAATTTTGGAGCACATCTTCTGACGATGATACTCCAAGCCGTCAGACCGTAAATGTAGGACATCATGCTCTGAAAATAATTTTTCATTGCTTTATTAATAAATTAGTTATAACCACTTGAATTAATCACATTAAGTGTAGTATCAAGTAAAAAAACTACTTATATTATACCAATCTCACCAATACCTAGCCGCACCGCATGCCTGTAGAGTGTATGATGCAAAACAAGACAAACGACACAACAAAAAACACACCGAGAAGAGTGAGAAGACAAAAGTCCCTTCCTACCTATGTAATAAATTATCTTATGCCTTAGCCTACCTATGTAATAAATTACCTTATGCTTTAGCCTAACTATGAAATAAATTTCCTTATGCCTTAGCCTACCTATGTAATAAATTATCATATGTCTCAGCCTACCTATGTACAATTCATTTAGCTAATTCTTATGTAGAAAGAAAAGAAGGAGTAAAACAGAAGAAACAATACTGCCACACAAACAATGTATGTGTGTATGTATGCAAGAGCAGCAGCCTACCTCACCTCGTCACAAAACCCACCGCTATAAAAACCACAAAAGATAATACAGCA
>NW_008703580.1:64702-67532 GCF_000326865.2 Helobdella robusta
TACATAAGTTTCCTATTAGTGTATATATATATATATATATATATATATATATATATATATATATATATATATATATATATATATATATATAGAGAGAGAGAGAGAGAGAGAGAGAGAGAGAGATAACACACATACACAAGTAATCATCAATTAAAATATTGAGCAGCTGATAAAACTATTCTATAGATAGATAAGAGGAAAGCAGGATTTAAAAATTAGTTTTTCAGGATAGGTATAACGATAGATTTCATATAAAAGTAGCAAATTTAGAGAAAGAAAGAGATAAATTAAAAAGTTTGAGAACATTAGGATAAAATATTGAAGAAAAAGAAAAGTTAATTAGAAGAAAGTAGACCTAGGGAATAAGTTGTTGATGACACAAAAATAATAATCATAGTAGCTTCAAATAATGAATTAAGAGTATACAGAGAAAAAAATTTAGAAACAAGTTTAGTAAAGTTTAGAGAAATAAAACGAAAGTGATAATCTTCTACATATTTTACACTGTCTAAATGCAGAAAAAGATAAAGGTTTTTTATGAAAAAGTTCAAATAGAACAGAACACATATTTTAAGATGATGATGTTATATAGTATTTTCAGTAAGAGATCAAAGATCAACATCTTTTAGATAGAAAGAGACGAGTCAGTTATAACATAAATAATAAATATATACATAAATATATATATACACCTAACGTTCTACCTCGGGGAACTGGGTCTCTGAACGCTAAACGAAGATTGATTTTTAACTTAGGTGACAAAAATCCGGCTCAAGACCCAAATTTGGTCCAAAAAGAAATGCCAAAATTGAACATAGAATTACAAAATTTATTTCAGTAATCAAAAGAGTAACGAAAAAATTTAAAAAGAAAGTGATGAAAAAATAAACAGAATTAGCAGAAATATTAATAGGCTTAGATAAAGCTATGATAAAAGTCGAGTTTTGCCAGAGATTTGAGTTGGAACAGTATTGAGCTAAGCCACCCTAACCTTACCAAACCCACTTAGCACGATGACTAGAAGGAATTTTCCTCTAAGACTTACAATCTCGTATCATTTGGGTGAATATTTTTGTCTTTACTGTCGTCTTCAATCAAGCGATATTTTGCGACAGGTCTTTATTCAAAACTTTCTTTAAGCCTGGTTCAGGATAAAAAATTTGATTATGCAAATTAATTTACTTTTTGAGATAATTTTCAAAACGTTATTCTTAATTTTATGGTGCAAATGATAATTAAAGATTTGAAAAATCAAAAAATTCCAATTTTAATAATATTTAAAAATATTAAAACATTGGTATCATTTCGAAAAAGTTAATAAAAACTAAGTTGTTGACAACTTAAAATGTTGAAACTAATTTTTATCAACATTACGAATAACAATATGAAACAATTATATATTTTCGTGAATAAAATGAGGAGCAAAAAGTAATGCACCACAGAAGCAAATTTCTTTGATGGGTAATAAAAAAATTTTATAAACTTTTTGACAAAACATGTTAACAAAACTTTTATTAATGCATAACAGTAATTGAAAAAGTTCTAAACTGGATGTCACACAAGCTTTTATTACCCCTTTTCTTGTCACCATCAAAAACTTTAACCCTCAAGCCCTGACATCTTTTGTGGAGAGCCTCAAGCAATGAACGTTGCCTTTGTAAAATTAGTAATTTAAACTTCCTACCTTAATGCTAATATAACATTTTAGAATTAATTTAAGCTCAGACTAGACTGCCATGGGCATCAATTAACGACACTAAAAACCATGAATGAACTAACTTTTAAACTGGAAGAATTGAAAAATAAATATAAACTTCTATTTAAATTTCCATATCTAAATATGCGAGCTAAATTGTACAAACCCATCAAGAATTACGTTTCAACAAGCCAAGGTCTTTACAAAATTAAAAACTGTGAATTTTTAAATTTGGATTGTTTCGTTGTCAGCAGAGAAAAAAAATTTAAGTTTTATAATATACTGAGGCTAGTCCTAATCAGAGTTTTAAACAAATAATGAAGATGCCGTGGCGAATCTAAACAACGTTGACGGGGAAGCCAAAATTTGAAAAGCTTTGAAATTTTTTCAATCAATCAATTAATTAGTTTATAAAGCACTGTTTCCGCGATGTTCAAGAGCGCTCTCAATGAATTTTGCAAACAGATGGGTCTTGAGATCGGCTATGAATTTCGTAAGTGATGGAGGAAAAGTCAGAGAAGGAGATAGAGTTGAGATCCAGAGAAAAGGGCCAGAAAAAGCAAAAACAGATTTAGCAAGAGTGTTTAACGCAAGTTAAGAAAAAGTGAGAACAAGAAGGCGGTCGAAAACCGGGGCGTTTAGTTAAGTTCAATTAAGTCTGATAAGTACTTAGGAAATAATTTGGATTGAAATTTACACATAAATGTGCAAATTTTAAAAAATATTCTATATTTTATAGGTAGCCAGTGCAAGAAAACAAGATATGGAGATATATAAGAAAGGAAATTGGCACGAGCAACTAGAAGAGCAGCAGAGTCAACAGCTTTACTTAAAGGATAGAGTAGAATCAGGAAGGCCATGGTAGAGCGAGTTACAATAAATAATCCTAGATAAAACTAAAGAAGTAACAAGAAGAAGAGCAGGATCATCAAAAGAAAACAAAAGTTTTTTTATTCTATGTAGATGAAAGTAAGAACTTCTAGCAAAACTATTAAAACAAATTAATTCAAATTTAGAAGGATTAAGTTTAAGAATTTGATATTCATATCAGGACAAAAAAAATTTTGAAATAAAAGATAGCATAATGAATTTATACTTTTACAGGTAAAATAGTGTCTATAAATAACAAACAGG
>NW_008703580.1:70231-72798 GCF_000326865.2 Helobdella robusta
TAAATTGCATAAGAAAAAAGTATATAAGCTAATCACGACATTGGTTTTAAATATAAATGATTCAGTCCCCTTAATGGCTTAATAAGTATACATATTAACAATTCTAAAGAAGAACATTCATACTGGCTTAAACTTTATTATAAATGATCAATTTAGTTGAAGTTTCCACATTTGAACAAGCTTAAAATTGAAATATATTATGCATTTAAAAATGTTTTAACAGTTTAATGAGTAAAAAAACCTGTTGCATTAGTATATTTGATTCTGAAATAATCATCATGGTTATTAAGTAAAAATAAAAAAATCCATATAAAGACATTTTCAAAACAATGTAATGCAATTGTATATCTTTAAAAAATTGCGAGATGTTCAATTTTTATGTAAAAATTGCACCTCCTCACACATTTAGCTAACATTTTTGAGGGTGAAGCAAATTTTAAACATGTAAGTAAATGTTATCTACAATACAAGAAAACAATAATTCTATCAAATTTGCAGCTAATAAAATGCTAAATTGGTAGTTTAATTTTTCAACCTCAACTTAAAAAAATTCCACCTTCCCCTCTCAAAAAACAACCCAGTTTTGAAAAGTAAGCTTCTCCTGTTAAAAGACATTCTTATCTTATGCTAAATCTGCGTTTGCTATTTCTGATCCTTTTCTCTGGAACTCTCTACCTTCTGTTCTAATCACTTCTTCATCACTTCCATATTTAAAAGCAGATCTCAAGGCCCATCTGATTGACTGTTTGTGAAATTCATCGAGAAGCACTGTTGAACATTGTGGAATGGCACTTTAGAAACTAATTGACTAATTGATTGATTGATTTATCCAAGTATTATTAGTTTCTAATGGAAGTCATTTCCTTGTACTTTGCCATACCCAAAAATCTAAGACAAATTCCAGCTCTAAAACCTACAAAAAATTTGTTTCCCCAACAAGCTGACCCTTTTTAAGGTTGAAGTATTATAAATTAAAACCATACCCTTATAAAAAAAAACCTGTGTGTATACAATTATACATGCATGGGCAAAACTTTACATTAGCGCCTCAGTGCAAACGAAATTGGAGATAATAAGTGGAAGTGAGAGTAGGTTAAAGCGTAAATATGTCTAAAAGTGAATTGATGTTAAGACTATTAATTATTAGATTTATAAAATTATTTATGATTTAAAGTGAAAAACTGGAAATAATTTGTAAATATAGTAAAAATAAAACATCTTTTTAACAGTCACCAATTATTTAATAACTTTATAGCGTTAAAATCGTAATTTTTGTATGCTTTTAAAGAGAAAGTTTTTACATTGTAGGCATTAAAGTGAACTCACATGCTTGCATGGTTATGTGCAGTTGGCATTAAAATAAACTTTCATGCATTTATTTGCACAAATTTTAACATATAAAACTTAACGAGGCATTAAAATAAACTTTTAAGCATATATTTGCATGAATTTTAACTTATAAAACTTAACATGTAGTTTTATAAGTTAAAATTCAACTTAACATGTAGCTGTCCTGGTTATGACATTAAACTGACCCTCACTGCCTTGTGAATGATGTTGGATCATCAAAGGCTAGGCCCACCGCTTATAACTGGTTGCGTAAGGAAGGGCGTCCTGCGTAAAAATTAGCCAAATAAATTACTTATGATGACAGAAGTGACAATGGTTTCATCATAGGTAGCCAAACGGCAACCCCCGATCTCGGGGAAAATGTCGTCTAAACGTGTGTTGTTGTTGTTGTAAAACTTAACATGTAGGCATTAAAATAAACTTCCATGCCTTTATTTGCACGTATTTTAACATGTATATTAGTACTGTTAATTATTATTAGATTTATAAAAATATTGATGATTTGAAATGAAATACTGAAAATAAGTTTTAAAAATATATAATTAAAACATATTTTTAACTGTCTCAATTATTTAATAACTTTGTAGGTTTAAAACCGCAATTTCGGTATGCTTTTTTAGGGAGAAGTTTATATACATTGTGGGCATTAAAGTAAATGCATATTGTTGCATGCTTTCGTACGGTAGGCATTAAAATAAACTTCCATGCAGTTATTTGAAAGTGTTTTAGCATGTAAATTAACTAGTAGGTATTGAAATAAAGTTCCATGCATTTTTTGCAAAGATTTAAAAACACAATTCACCACGTAGGCATTAATGTATACTTCCATGCATCGTGACACGTGGGCACTAAAATCAACTGACAATATTTGAATAAAAGCGTTTAGGTAGTAAGATCTTATTTTATCATATGCTTCCACAATGTTTAAAATTATATTTTTTCAAGCCATACTTAGCAAGTAAACTTCGTTCAGAAGAGTTTTACAATTTTATCATATTCAATTTTAAATAAGCCAATCAATTTTGAAAAGTTATGTCCTAACATTACATTTTTGAAATAAAAAATTCTAATTTAGTTTATATATTTATCTAAAACAATAATTAATAAAAAAAAGTTAAACATAAAGAACAATTTGTTTATTTAGCGTTATTAATATAAATTCACTCTAATTCATTTATTTAGCCGTTTAGCGTTAACATAAATTTACTTTTACACCT
>NW_008703580.1:76352-146641 GCF_000326865.2 Helobdella robusta
ACACAGTTTCCATAGATAAGCTTAGTGTTGGAGTTAATTATTTAAATATATTTTTAACCGGATGGTTTTAAATAAAATTTTGGTTTATTTTATTCCTTTCATTTCATCATTTCCTGTGTCTATATCACACACACCACACACACATACACACACACACACACACACACACACACACACACATACACATACAAATACACAAACACTAATTTTTTTCTTGTTAGTCTGTTTTTGTCTGTCTGCTGGTTTGTTTGTATTTTTTGTCGATTTGTTAGTTTGTTTGTTTCATTGTTTGTTTGTTTGCCTGTTTGTTTATTATTTAATTACATTTTTATCTGATTTAAATTAAATCAAAACTTTATTCGTTTGTTTCATTTCATATGTATATCAGGCAGGCTATACACTTACACACTCAAAAACACGTGCATATGCGTATTTATTTATTTTTTTTTTGTACGTCTGTTTGTATGTATGTTTGGTTTTTTGGCTGGCTGGTTGGTAGGTTGGTTGAAAGGTTGATACTTTGGCTGTTTGGTTGATAGATCGGTTGTTCGGTTGTTTCGTTGGTAGTTTAGTTGACTGTTTGGTCGGTATGCTCTGTGTGTGTGCGTGTGTGTGTGTGTGTGTGTGTGTGTGTGTGTGTGTGTGTGTGTGTGTGTGTGTGTGTGTGTGTGTGTGCGTGTCCAAGCTGGTGTACTTGAAACCGCTCCTTTCTTACTCTACCATTTAAGAAAAAATTTTGTTTTTATATGTGTGTGTGTTTGTGTGTATTTGTTAATTTTTTGGTGACATTATTTGTTTGTTTCTCCGTTCGTTCGTTTGTTTATTGATTTAATCATTCATTTGTTTTAATAGTTATTTAAATTTGGACATAATATTTGGAAAAAAATTTGATGTTTATCGAATATGCTGATTACCTAACAGTAGAACGTTTTCAATGTCTTTCACGCAGTTAAAATTGTTCTCACATCGTCAATGCTGTCGTTCAATCAACAGTCTAATAATGAACCTTCCAAAATAATTCACATTTTGACTCGTTTCAATTAATTTCGACAAATTTCAACTTGAATTCGAGTGACTTTCAAGCTATAATTGCACTTGCTCGGCTCGGTTCGCGATCGAACCCTCTACGAGAAGGTCTACAGAAAACGGTCGGCACTAATATTGGCCGGACCGCTCGAAATCTTGATGTTTTCGATATACAGTATCATGATTCGACTAAATTGTTATCATTACCTGTGTATCACCGAACACACAGTATAGCACGATTTTTTAATGTGACGCTGATATAGTAACGAAATTAATAATAGCAATAGACAAAAAGGTCAGTAGCCATGCAGTAATAATACTTATTCAATGAGTTCGTATAATTACACCTACTTACATTACTTATACTTGCACGCACACGCACGCGCACATACACACATACACACATACATAAGCACGTACATGATGATCGTACGATCAACCAACATATGGAAGGAAGTTTTTTTAATTTTATTAAATCACTTTGTTTTTAAGATTGATTGAAAGATAAGTATCATTGAAACGGGATTGGTAATTCGGAACGAAACCGTTTGGGGAAATGACGTCATTTTAAAATTAGTTTCTCAGTACGTTAGTGAATTAGCCAGAATAAATAATGTATTCGATTCTTATAAATAGAAAGATATGTGTAGTTATTAAATATATATATATTTATACATTTAAATTTTACAATTAAAGTGGAGTAAGGTGTGTGGAGTCAACTTATTTTGAATTCTCTCGGAATAATTTGATTTGAACCGCGCGCGTACATACACATGTAACATAACATTGATTTCTGTTGGTTTTATAAGGAAGTTATATAAAAAAAATATATAAAGAATTTAGAATTCATGTATACAAATAATTACCAAGATTATATGTTTACCTAAAAAGAAATACAGCAGTTCCAACCAGTCAATCAATCAGAATGTTTCGAAGTTTGAGTAGCTCTGTTGTCAAGAATGTATATTAGTGAATTACATAAAATCAAAAATCAATAACATTGAAACAATAAAATTTTTACAGATGTTAATGATTGAATTGATTGTAAGTATAATATATAAAGGAAATGAAGTAAAAGAAATACATTTTTTCATTTTTATGTAAAAAAGGAGTGATCTCGATTAAATTTGAATTCAACTAGCTAAACGTATATACACACGCGAACCTTCCCATCAGGAAGTTCGTAGGCAGTCGTTGAATTCATTTTAGTATAGTTAATATACTGTTGTTAAACACTTATAATAATGTTTCCTATACATTAAATAAAGTTTTTTAATGATGTCAATGATTGAAATGATAAGAATATATGAATGGAACTGGTATAACTAGGAGCCGAAAATGCGTTGAAATCCGACCAGGCGCTTTGTGGCGTTCCCTTAGCGCCTGGTCCCTTTTTTTATTTCCTTATTTTATTTTTTAGTTAAGTTGTTTATTATACTAGACGTATTCATTACTTATTATTATTAGATTTATTCCTTTATTTTATTCGTTACTTATTATTTCTAGATTTGTTCGTTTATTTTATTGTTATTATTATTGCGCGATCATACATACACCCACACATGCATACATACATACATATATTCGTTGTTTTATTTGCTTGATGTTTTATTCTCTTTTTTTTTACTTCGTAATTGTACAAATAGGTAGGATTAATTCGTAAGTTGAGCTAATTGAACATAGGTAGGTGAGTTAATTTAGTGAACATAGGTAAGTTAGGGACTCTATTCTTTCTTTCTTACGTTCTAGTTTATTTGTATTGAATTGTTTTGTATTGTTTATTGTTCAATACAACACCAACAGCAGCAATCAAACACAACAATCAACACAATATTATTTTCGTTATATTTTAAGTTAAGTTGTATATTATTTCTAGACCTTCGTTACTTATTATTTCTAGACTGTCGTTTTATTATTAACCCCCTCATGAACGGCTGCCTTGACGTGGCGAGGGGGCTTCTCACTAAATGCCGTTCAATTTAGTGCTTCTTCTTCACTTGTTTGTTTTCTTAAAAATGCGATTCTCTATCTTTTTCGTTGTTTCATTTTTAGCGCACTCTCAAACATGGGTTACATTACCATTTGTAACGAATTACCCATCCTATTTATTAAATTTTATTTGATGTTTTTTTAATCAGTCAGGTCACAATCATCATCATCGACATTGCAATGAAATCAAATTGAGAATTTTTTAAATTTATGAAAACAGTATCTTTATTCATTTTATCTATAAAAACAAAGTTGTGATTGATAGTTGGTACCGATATATTGCAAGATGGTGATGATATCATGGATACAAGCAACAACAACCATTCAACACAGTGTTTTCGTTATATTTTCGTTAAGTTTAGTTAAGTTGTTTATTATTACTAGACCATTCGTTACTTATTATTGCTAAATCTATTCGTTTATTTTATTCGTTACTTATTATTTCTAGATTTGTTCGTTTGTTTTATTGTTATTATTATTGCGCGGTCATACATGCACACACACAAACACACACATACATACATGTGTGTGTTTTGTGTCGTGTGGCGTCGTGTGGTTTCGTGACGTGTGGTGTGGTGTTGTGTAGTGTCGTGACGTGTGGTGTGGTGGGGCGTCGTGACGTGTGGTGTCGTGTGGTATCGTTTCGTGACGTGTGGTGTGGTGTCGTGTGGCGTCGTATCGTAACGTGTGGTGTGGTTAGGTGTGGTGTGGCGTCGTGTCGTGACTTGTGGTTCGGTGTGTTGCGTGTTATTTGAACATTTTCTTTTCCATTTTGTTTGAAAAAAAGTATCTTTATAAAATTAGCAGGAAAACAGTAGTGAAATAATGCCCCACTCCCTCATTCTCAACGGGGCTTGCAACTTAAATATTCTTCTTAAACATTCTTTTCCCTTGTTGATCACAACTTACTTACTAAATCATTTACTAATCACATAATTAATTATTTTATTTATTCGTCTTTTAAAATCATCGTTTCATTTTTATGCTTAAACATTCTTATTCCGTTATTTATTTTTCGTTGCCATTTTATACTATTGGCTTGCATGTAGTAAGAGTTTCAGCGTTTGTCAGATTCTGATTTTTAAAAAATAATAAGAAAAATATTCACTTTCACTGTTTTCACTATATAAATCTAAACGCGCAAGAGCTAAAAAGTATTTATTTTGTGTTTTACACTGTGAAGCGCAAACTTCTATCGGCAGCGAGTTTCCGATAGTACATGCCGAATTAAATTATAAAGATCTGGTTTTTCGAAATATTTATGGTGTCAATAAATAAAAACCAAATGCAAGATAAGAACAAGTTTTTTTATAATTTACAATAAAGGCCAATGTCAACAAGGTAGATCATAGCACCATTGTGGGAGCTGAAATGCCAAAAGAAGGTTAACAAGAAAAAAAAATTTACAAGCCACATACAAAATTGATCAAAATATTGACGTTCAACACGTTAACACATCACAGAAATGAACGAATCAACCATTAAAATTTAATTTTGATTTAATGTTATCATTGATTCCGCAAATTTTAATAATTTAATGATTAAATTATTTATCTAGTCTTTGGCAACAACTGTTAACCCAATGATTCTTCCGTGGTCTGTATTAATTGAATGAGTTTTGTAACGCTCACGTTGGCCACATTTTTTATAAAAATAAATTGTTCATTTCTGTACCACGATGAATGAGATGTGAGTTGGATTTTACAGGAAGCCTAACTAAAGAAAAGAGCAGGCCTCCGTTATCTACAAACACGGTCCAACCACTAAAGGACTTCATGTTCCTCTGCTGCTGTTCCCACGCTCATCCTAATTTTTGTTGGGATCAAGTCCACGCTGCTCCAGTTTAAATTAATTTTAGTTAATCCCCAGCAAAGCAACGAAATTTACCCATTTGTTCGTGTTTTATAACTACGACAAATCTTTTCAGAAAAATGAATTTGAAGAATTGTTGAAAATTCTTCTGTTTTTTTTTGCTGAAGCTTGCCATTAAAATTGTTCAATGTTATATTTACGTTCTGTTAAGTTTGATTTTTTCTCAAATGTAATAAGCTGATAGCAACCAAATCAATTTATGGTAAATAAATAAATACGGTCATAAATAATGAGAGACGCAATTAACATCGTCTCCCACTAAATAGTGATGTGTTATTTCACGTGTGACTCTGGGGAGTGCTCGCCCGTTATATTATATTGTTGATTCGCCGAATCTTCGGTATCGTCCAACATCCATCATTCCACATCATTCGTTAGATTGCAAATTCTAATCTACATCTATTTCGATGCATGCATTCACTTGGTGGTTCCCACACGTAGTGAGCTACGTGCATGTGTACTGTACATAGTACCATGTATGATTTTACTACGCCATGAAACATGCACCTACATGCAAGTAAATTGTCAGTTGAACACAATTCATTCTTCAGTTGAAAATGTTAAAATTTGATAGTTTGCGGTACGAAAGACTTAAATTTTATGCCCAGGTATTTCTGTAGTTTGCATACACCTAGACAAGCAACTTGTTTGTTTAAATGTTTTTATTTATGCCTAGGCTTTTTTACAAGTTTCATGGAAGCTTGTGTTTGTTTTTGTATTTCTTATTGTCGTCATCAACCCCATCAGCGTTTAATTCATTAGCGTTGTTATTGCCATGCTGTCATCGTCGTCATAGGCATAAAAAATGTACAAACAAATATATAACCGAATGATCACACCTGAACTCACCTGTGTTATATGCTGCCATACATTCCACATCTTCGATACACATCTTTAAATATATATGTATATAACTTTTTCATATGTGTGTGTGTGTGTGTGTATGTGTGTGTGTATGTATATATATATATATATATATATATATATATATATATATATATATATATATATATATATGTATATGTGCAAATATGTATGGATGTATCAATATAATGTAAATGCTGCATTCATGTTGCTTTTTTACGCTTCAAACTTTTTCATGTCGCTTGCCTGGTAAACGCAGATGTAGTTATTTATATTTTTTTTCTATTGTTGCTTGATTGCTTGGTAGGGAGGTATGATGTTGTGTTGTTGATGTTTTGCTGCTATTGTTGTTGTTTGCGAGGTAGGTGTTGCGATTGCTTGAATCTTTTATAAATGAAGGAATTGATTAGGCTGACAGCCAGTCTGCCTGGTCAGTCAAACAGTTTTCCATCTTACGTAAATTGGCCAACCACCTCTCCTCGACCGCCTATCTTCCTTCATACGTGCGTTTTCCACTTTCAAGTTGGTCTGCTACGTTGATTAGGTGGATGAATAAACTGTTATCAGTTTCGAAAGCGACCAGTTCTTTTCAATTAATGAATCACGTAATTTTCAATTATGACAATGAATTAACGAGAAGGTAGCTTAACTTATCACTCATACAATGCATCTGTGGGTAGGAGATTGTACGAAAAAATGAATAAGAAAAATAATGTGGAAATAATTGAATAAATGAATGCATGTTTGTACTTGTACAACACAGTATTGATGAAATTATGGAACTATATGATACGTAATGCCTATATACGCACGCGCATTTCCCTCACTCTTTATACATTCTCAAATGCATGAATGTTAATTGTTTTATACTAATAACTTATATATATATATATATATATATAATATATATATATGTATGTATATATATATACATGTATATATATATGCATGTATGTATGCATGTATGTATGTATATATATGACTCCTGTTATGTCATTTTTGAATATTTGTTGATATGTTGTAGGTAAGTGGGAGGTTTGATCCGCTACTGACTCGTTAACATTGTTTAATGAATAATATTATTTAATGTTATTTGATGTTATTTCGCTAAAATCTGCTTGATGACATCAAATGCTGCCTCTCGATGTAACTTAATGTAACTTGAACTAACCGAATGTGATTCAGTAATATAATTTGTAACGCCACGTTGTTCTGCGCCATTATTTGGCGTGACAATCTGTAATTTTAATTAATTTTTTGTATAATTCTAGTATTGATGTAATCTGCTGCGACGTAATGTTATTTAATGGTGCTAGTCAGTTTGTTACTTGAACTACCCGCCTGCATCCACCCATGATCAACCACTCGCAAATCGAAAGTGTCCTCATTCCAGATATAGAAGAAGCTTCTGGAAAAGTTGAGTTCGACAGCAACAACAACAACAACAATATTAACAATGACGATGATGAAAATAATATTAACGATGATAATTATTTTAGTGATGGTGGCGAGGAAGGAAAGGCGCGTGCTGCACTGCTGAAGGATCGATTTCTATCTTTCGTGCGAGTCGTCAGGTCGCAACCGTACACCACCATCTTCAAGAAGTGGCGAAGAAAGTCCATTTGTTGTCTGCACGCTGACAAGTCACGTGACGAGGACGAAAGTGGAGATGCAGATGACTTTGAGAGCGGTTTAAAATGGGTCGTTCCCATGTTACTGCTCGGGACTTTAGATTTGTTGGCGGGTCTTGTAAATTTCATCAGAGCCAGCGAGAGGAAGGAAGTGAAATTGAAGTTGTATGCAGGCTCCGTCAGGGTAGTCGGTATGGAAAATGATATGCTGAGTGATCTCTGGCTGCCGTCGTGCGTTTTCACAATTGTTGCTTGTCTAACGTATCTGCCTGAGACTGCAAACACAATCACATCCCTGTTCCGTACGGATGGCACAACTTTTATTTCACTGCACTTGGAGCTGCTGTTCACTCTTCTGTTTGAGCACATTCCATTGGCGACTATCTCCTACTTTACAAAAAAATGGCGAGACTCCGTGTCCAGCAGCGTTGCAGACGGCAACGAAAACAAGAACTTTAGCATAGATCTATTTACGACGTTTTCGAGACTTTTGTTCGTTTCCATGAGAATCGTGTGGTACGCCCACATGGAAGGCAAGAAGATCAGGAAAAATGACAAGTACGAGTTGAATCAAATTTTTTTCATGCTTTGCTGTCTCTTATTTGCTGTCACTCTTGCCATGCCTATCATGACGTGTAGAATCCAAGAAAGTAAAAACGACAAACCCCGCTTGCAACTGCCCGCGATCGATTGCTACCTGAGAACGAATTTGTCGATCACAGCTGCTTGGGAGACATTAGATGAGATGGGCGACAAGAGTACGTCATCCTTGCAGCTGAATGAAAGTCTCCCTCATCTGTCGGATGTCCTCGAAGAAGATGACGAAGATGATGTATATCGTTGGAGGATCTACAGGCTATCGCCTTCATCAGCTTTCTCCACATCCTCTACTACTTTCTATGCATCGTTAACATCTATGTCATCTATTGTGTCATCGTCAGCCACCAATGCAACTTCGTCATCATCATCGTCATTGTCGGCTTTCAAGTCGATGAAGAAGTTGAGAATATCGGTGTGTGAGATGTACAAATTTAAAGCTACCACTACTGCTGCTGCCATTCTCGCTGAATACAAATGCAACAACCACAACAACAACTACTACAACAACAACAACCACAACAACAACAACCACAACCACAACAATCACAACAACGATTTTTCTTCTAGCGTGCAAAAACAACATGAACCACAACCACCATTTTCGTCATCAACCTTATCACCGTGTCTTCCAGGAATGAAACGTTTAATTTTTAAATTCAAATACTTAGCGACAGGTACAACAGGTGCTCTGGTGACGTCAGCCATAAAGCTGACCAATCACATGAAGCGCCTTCCTGCCGACACTTCCAACAGCGACCACGACCAGATGAAGAAGAAGGACGAAGACGGAAAGCAACGAGATGAAAGTTGGTTTTCCTCACTCAAGAAAAAAACAGAAAGGGTTATGCAAGTTAATCAACAGAAACAAAAACAACAGGACGATGACATCATAGAGTATGAAGTGGGCGCGTTTTGCGATTCAAATCCTTACGAGTGCCTTCTTTACAACGAAAGAAAACCAAAATTTAAAAAAATTACAAGAAAAAAAGAGACTGAGAGAATGAAGAAAAATAAACTGGACAAACAGATCGAGAAAGATGGTTGGCACGTGGACAGGAGAGATAAGGACGACGTTGGTGAGAGCGCGGAGGAATCAAGCGAGAAGATGAAAAAGAAGGAAGAAAACAACCTCTTAAGCATACTAGCTTCAAAATTTAACAACATCCTCAAAGGTAGCAGCGACGATCACAAAATGTTCAATGAGAATGTCGAAGAGGACGAAGAAGGAGGTGCTTATAATGGAGAGAGGTTTTTAGAGGGTAGAGGCAATTTGTTCCAGTATGTGTATGATGATGGAGACAAGAAAGTAGGCAATCTGCAGCCACAAATGAAGAGAGATGTTGATGGAGAGAAAGAGGAGGAGGAGGAGGAGGAGGAGGAGGAGGAGGAGGAAGATGATGTCTGCTCCGACTACAAACAACTGGAAAGTTGGCTGAAAAACGACGAACACGACGAGGCTGAAGGTGGCAGGAAAATATTTCAGGGATGTGCTGCAAAGTCTTCCGATGAGTGAATTTTTAAAATTTCGCTCCTCAACAATGGATAATGAACATTAAAAATACGAAAACGACGTCTGTGATGATGATGTTAAATTGACTGATGGTGGTGATGACGATGATGATGATGGTGGTTTATTATTTATATGAATGAACGTTGAGCTATTGCGGCCTGTTGTTCTAGTGATGATGATGATGAAATGATAATGATGATGATTTTATGCATTCTTCTGGCTGTATCATCATCAATTGTTTTGCTTAGCTTATTGCAACAGCAGCAGTGCAAATGTCATCAAATTTTCTCAATTAAATTTGTTTCTAACAACTCTGCAGCTGCAAGTTGCAGAGCGGGGCAGGCAGGAACCACATAAAAATTTTCTGCCTACCTTCCTTCCTTCCTTCCTTCCTACCTACCTACCTACCTTCCTACCTACCTACCTTTCTTTTTTAATAATTTAATTATTTTAAAAATTATTTATTCAACATATTACACGAATTAATTAACTAATTCATTCATTAATCCATGCATGTATTTGCTCGCTCATGTTCGCCGGCGCTTTGATGCTATGAGATGTTGCACTTCAAAAGCCTGGAATGAATTTATAAATCGATAGATGGAAGAAATAATGAATGAATGATAAAAAAATATGAAAGAACGCATTAAAAATGGATGAATGAGTGAATGGATGAATGAGGGAATGGATTTGGTGAATGTTCAAAGGAAAGGAATGATACACTTTCGTTGTTGCCAAATTGATGGCGTGCTTAATGCTGTAAACAAAAATCATTCATTCATTCTTCATTTCTTTTTTATTCATCCATCCATCCATCCATTCATCCATCCATCCATTCATTCATTCATTCATTTATTCATTCATACAATTTAATTTTTGGCAACTTTTAAATTTGTGATTCCTATTTATAAACGTTTTAACTTTCTATACAGTTAATCATGTTATATTATAAGTTTACATTCACATTGCTTATTAAACAGGCTTTTTATATTTACATGTCTTTATTGATTAATTTATTCATCTACAATCGTGCATTCATTTATTGTACACTTTTCTATGCATTGCAAGTATGTACAACAAGTGCATGTTTGTATGTACAACGTGTACGTATGTTTGCAGTTATAATTTTATCACATTTTCATTTTTGCAGCACTTAAGTTTTTAATACAAAAACTTTAAATGGACGTGTTGTAAAATCGTTTTGTAAATTTCTGACAGAAAATAAGTCCAACGCGTAGAAAATTAAGACCACAATGCAACAGTTTTTCTGCTTCTGCTTTGCGCGTGAGACCACCAATTGGATCCTCGTTGTATTTGTCTCCTACTTCATCCTCACCATCTTCCTCTTCACTTATTGCATGGTTTATTTACTGATCATTTATTTCATTCTTTTATTCCTTCCGTTCGTACGTTCGTTTGTTCTTTCATTCATTCCAATCGTCATTCCTATGATCTTCCATTTATGTTTCAGTCTATTATTTAAACTTCATTGAAAAGATTGATTCCAATACGTAGCTATAAAACTAATTAGCTTAATTAATTGCTAGAATATAAGAAAAGTGGCTTAAACATTCATTTAAAATAAATAAATAAAATTCTTTGGTTACGTTCACGTTAAGACCAGATGACGTCATATTACATACGAAACTAAAAAAAAGTTCAACAGGAAAATATTTCCTTACCAACATGAACAAAACACGCTGAATACTTAAAAATAAAATAAAAATTTATAAAAATTTTTAAAAATAAAAATTTATAAAAATAGATAAAAGTTAAAACCTTAAAAAATATATTAAAAAACGAAAATAATATAAGTTGGAGTTAAGAGAAGTTAAATAAAATAATGAGACCAAGAGAACTTGAGAAGTTTGGAGAACTTTGATGCTCATCCATTTGACCAGCTCAAGCTGCAACCTTCATCTGCTTCAAGACTTGGCTAGTGAAGTTTTATGGCTGTTTTCTAAAGATTTGTGATAAATATTTTTCTTTAATTCACCATCATTCTGTTTTGTTTCATTTTAATTTTTGCTAGTCTTTGCGTGTTTCAAATTTTGTTTTCTTTAAATATATAACTTTAACCATAATTTCTGTCTCGCTTGGAGTTACTAATAACATAAATTAACTTTTAATTTCGTCACTCTCAGCTTAAAGTTAAATTGAGATTGTAAATATTTTGAATTTTTGTTTAATTTCAGATGAATGGTTGATTTTATAGAAATGATTTCATTAAATTCTGAATTAGGACAAGAGCGATTAAAGGAATCGACAGCTCTCGACTGCACGAACGAACAAATAATTAAAAATTTCGTCAAACAGTCCGGTCAGACGACCTGCGGTTTAGTCAGCAGTTGTGTGATGATGAATTCATGCTTCGCTAACTCTTACATCAACGAACACTCGAGCTTCTGCTTCAAGACAAACTTCCCTGAACTTGCCTGCTACGTGGCTAATCGACCTCTCATAATTGTAAAGAATTCATCGAGGAACAAAGGAGACAACTATAGCAAACAACGTACTCGTACTGAAACAGCTGCTGAGAATCAGTTCCACTCTCAAAACAACAATTCTGCAACTTCTCTAGTTGATTCTTCGCAAAAGTTAAATTTTTCTACAAACGCTTCTGATATGGCTGATCAAAAAGTACTTCCAACCACGCAGATATCCGACGTATCTGTGGACAACGAGTTGAGAGGCGTCATGTCATCCACTTCGTCCATGAATCCCGAGAAGATTGTGGCTCAAAATTCTTTTCTCGATGTTTTCATCAAAACAAAAATTAATAACATCATTGACAAAGTTGATAAAGGAATAACTTCTTGCTGTCTGGACAACGACATGCACGAGGCAGGGTGTTATGGAGAATGTGGAATGCAGGGCCCAACTGTAACAGCAACTGGTGGAAAACCTATTGTTGAGACTAAAAAAGGTCCAAAGGTTGGTCCAATGAAGACTGCCTACACTGCAAACGTTGGACACTGCACACAATCCTGTGGTTGTTCCGGTGGAAAGGGTTGCTGCAGGATAGGTGGATCGGGACTAGCTGCCTGTGAATATAAAGGTCCAGTCGGGATTGGTTGTGATCTGGGTGGGAGCGTAGGTGTCGGAGGAGTCACTGGCTTTGGTGGTATGGGAATATTCAAAAAATACAATGCCATCAAAGAAGCAAAAGCAAAAGCAAGAGAAGCCACAAGAATAGCAAAGAAGAATGCAGCTCTGAGGGCAGGCATCAACATGTCAGAAATTGACAAAACTGATTGGGACAATGTGCGATTGAATGCAGATGGTGAGTATGAGTTCATGCCAAAATGCAATATGGACGGAGGCGAATGTGGTGGAGATGAAGAAAATCCCTGTTGTATAAAGAGTGGTGAAGGCTATTTAGGTGGATGTTGTAACATTATGAAGAAACTGAATGCCGGCCAGTATCCTACCTTTTCAAAAGCACAGTCAGCCGCCACTCCTGCTGCTACAGCTCCAACCCCAGCAACACCACCCACAACATCCAAACCGAAACCTACTAATGTGGTCACTCACAACAACAACAGTAGCAATAACATTGGCAGGAGCAACGAAACCAATGATCCTGATTGTGTTGATGAGGATATTTGTATTCCATTTCCTCTGACGGAAGAGACCGTTCTTGAGCTGCCTGCATTAAAGAAGGTAATCGATGTTGAGAGAATGAAGAGGGAGGGGCTTACGTTGTGTGAGGTTGCTCGCTTGATTGCAGCTTTTTATTTCCATGTTGACATTAACTATGCTGATGTAACCAGCATCGATAGGTTTAGAAAGGACGTGCAAGAATCATTTGGGCCATCATCTTCGTCGTCCTCGTCCCCTCCTTCATTATCATCATCATCTAAACGAGTTGGAGTGATTGTAAACTATGATCATAAGGTGAGCTCATTTTTCTGCTCCCTCACATGTCAAACTTGTTCATGACGCACTTAATTCATTAAATTGTATTTTATGTTTCAAATTTTAAAAGAAGAACCTCAAATGATGAATTAATTGCACAGGTGTTGGATGAGAACTGTTTCTTCTCTGGTCATCACAGTCCCGTAGCAGCCTACCACCCTTCCTCCGACTCCATCTTGCTCATGGATGTGTGGCCCTCCCATGCCGAAGTCTGGGTGCCACTGCACGCCATGATGGCTGCCATGAACACCACTGACGCTTCTTCCAAACAGTCGAGGGGGTATCTGTTGGTGGCTCGCTGTCTATAAGATGATGCTGGTCGGATGGCGATGAATGATGATCACGTGACGCTCATGATGAAGACTTCGACGAACTTTAACTTATTTTTATTTCTTTAAAATCATCACTTTATTATTTTTATTTATTTTTATTACAATTTCAGCTAATTATAATCCTACCTTTGAAAAAAAGCGAAAACATTTTAAAATGAGATGAAGGAGTTTTTGATTATTAATGAAATTCGCGAATTACGATTTTTTTAGTTTTTCATATGTGCCGGCAATAATAGGATTGTTCTGTTTAAATACCCATGGGCGATGTTGTCGTGAAAAAATGCATTTGTTTGTAAGTGGACGGTGGTGCTGGTGTGCTGTTGCTCCGCTGGCGCCAACGTAGGCGAAGCAAACTCCCGAGTGTCCTTTTAAATTGAAAAGAACGGTCAGTATGAAGTTATCGGCTGCTGAAAAAGTTGTTAGGTCTTGTGTTTCGCGGCTCTGCTTTCTTGGTTATACGGCTGCATAGTTAGTACGAATGTATGGAACCCGCAGCTTATGCCTTTTGTTATGTTATGCTTTGTTATGCTTTTTATGCTAATCATATGACTTAAGTTTACATAGAACGTGCTTCGAACGCGTGTTATATTTGCGAATATTACCGACTACACGAACGAATAATGAACGTAAGAATGAACTAATGAAGGAATGAATGAACAAATGAATGAAGGAGCGCGCGAACAAATGAATGAATGAACGAATGAATGTGTTTGTAAATTCAAACAAATAATTGGGCAAGTGACTGCAAAATATTTCCTAGTTAACCCTAAGTTAAGCCATCCATTTATATTTAGTTGGTTGCGTGCTTAAATGCCATTATCTTTTTGGTTGTTACTTGACTGTTGTTGTTGTTGTCGTTACCTGTTTTCGTTGTTACGTTAATTCGTCGTTTCCTTCTTTACTTGCTGGTTAGTTGATTTGTTGTTGGCTTGTATGTGTTTGCGGTCGATGTTGTTATTATTAGTTGTTGTTCAATCATATATATGATGTTCTGTGATGTTTTACTTCAAAAACATCTTTTATATCTGTTTAAGAAATATTTAATAAATTAAATTTGGACTGGATGAATGAATGAATGAATAAATGAATTAATAGAGAGGTAAATGAATTGATGAATGAATGAATTAATAATTTAATGAATGAACGAATGTATGAATGAATGGGTGGATGAATAATAAAGGAATGAGTGGTGAATAAATGAATGGATGATTAAGTAAGCCTAAATTTCTTAGCAGTTGTCTGACTTGTTACAAGAATTATGAAAGAGATTCAAATTTCATTGTTTCATTATTTCACAGATGTTGTATCTCTTTCCACCTCTAGGCTTGTTTGTATGCTTTTGTTAGATTAGATTCCATGTACAAGTTTTGTTTCTTTTTTATAATTGATGATCTGTTAAAATTTATTTTAGTTTGTTTAAGAAATTATATTTATTTAATGAATTTATTGTTGATTTGTTTTATAACCGTTAGATTAAAATTTTGTTCAGAATGATAATTTATTGGATCGACAGTCACATCAACAACATCACCAAACAAAACTAAACCAACTGGTAACAACAACAACATCCCCAACAACATCACCACCAACAACAACAACAACATTAACAACAACAATAGCATCTTCTGCAGCAACGTTCGAGATGAGCAACACCATCTCATTCCAAAAAGTTTCCTCCTCCTAACATTTTGATTTCATTTTCAAGTTAGTTATTAGGTAATTCAATAATTACAATGATTAAAAATGATTAAAAGTTAAAAAGTTACGGCCTCTCCTCTTCCTCATTGATCCATCTTACACGCAGACGATACAACATGGGCGTGAATTTATTCATGAATTTATTTATTTCGTAATTTCATTGAATTAAACAATAATGAACAACAATCATGTTTGGAGTGTGATGACGATTAATAATAACGATTAAATATTTCAACAGCAGCGGCAGCATGCACAGCGGCTTCGCTCACGTCCGCGTCAACAAACACGCCACCAAAGTTAGTAACATCAACAACAGTGCCCAACTTAATGGTATCGAGCGGAACAACAACATTAACAATAACATCAACATTATCAACAACAACAACAATGATAATAGTAGCCTCACCAACAACAACGTCAGCCACAAATTTGTGGATAATGATGAAAATTTAAAACACGCCCTGAAGCAGATGGATGAATTAATGGAAGGTTAACAGATGGATGGATGAATGAAAGGATGGATGAGTGGATGCATCGTCACGACCAATTCTGGTTTTAAGATGTATTGCTGATACCATTGCCGGTACCCATCTTTGAAGATGACGTCAGCAACACTATAATGGACACTTTGTGGCTTGTAAGCGGTGCTACATACATTTATCCATAGGGGCACATTCGTTTTCAGCAATAGTTACATTTTTCTTTTTTAATAAAATAAATCGAATGACTTGAAAACTGAACGTCAAGTAAAATATTAAACAGTTTTTTTTTAATTTTTTGAACCACCAAAAAAGAAAGTAATATTTCATAATGTAAAATACAGCCGGGACCATTGTAAAATTTACAAAAGGCTGGAAAACTTGATTTTAAGTACCGGATTTATCATTTTCAAAACGCGCTAAATTTTGAAAATTTTAATTATTATTAATGAGACATAGGCGTATCTCTTTGACGCTCGAAAGTATCGGCGATATCAAATTCGGTATCAAAAGTGTTGGCGATACCAGAGCCGATACTAAAAATATATTGCCGATACAAGATTGCCTTGCTGATAGGAATTCTAGGGTTGCGGCAACCTTTCCCAGATGCATTTCAGTGCAATTTCAATCGTGGCTTATTTATTTATAATCATTCTCAATTTTGATGCTCTCCAGAAACGATGCTCCTGAACAGCGTGAAGAGGAGGAAAGTTTTGAGGTTGTCAACATCTTCGCAAGCATCAGCAACATCTTTTTCTTCATCTAAAAAGTGTTCAACATCAGCGGTTACAACATCTAGTAAAACATCGTTGCCAGCATCAGCAACATTACCAACAACAGCTGTAACATTGGAATTGGAATCTGGACGAGTTGAAGAAATACTCAGTCGTCATGAGGACTCGCTGATGGAAATGTTCAAGGAGTTGAATGAAGAGGAAGAAGATGTTGATTATGATGACGAAATAAATAAAAAGAATGAAAATGGTGACGAAGGTGGGTTGAGATTGTCGACGGTGGAGGAGAGCATAGGTGAGAAGATGGATAAAGAAAAATTAATATACCGTTTGAGGATGATAATAAATAAGAACGACATCTCATACAGAGCTCTTCGCGGAGCTAAACAAAATGATGATGAAGATGATGAAGAAGAGGAGGAAGGCGATGGTGACAGTTATAACAACTTGAAACAAAAACCTATGAAGAACCAGCATGGGAATAAAGTAAGTAACTTACATTTGTGTTAATGATTTACGCTTGTATGAATTTGAAGCACAACGTTTCAACCATTGACATGAATTAATAAAATTCAAAGATTTTAGATGAAATTTACAAACATTTGTAGTGGCGGATCCAGATTTTGCGGTGCAAGATGATTTCAAAATTGCAAACTTAATAACACTTTTTTTGCTTCTTGTTGTAAAATTCCGTTTCGGTGGGAGCGGATGATTTTTAAATTTTTTACTTGAGGAACTTTTATAACTAATATTACTTTATTACTATAGTTTAAACAAAATGATCAATACTCGCTTCTTTCATGGTACGTTGGGGGATCCGCCTCTGAGAACATTTGTAAATACACAGGTCGACATTCATTGTTCTTGCATACACCATCACCATCCAAACACACCAAACACACACACACACAGATATATATATATATATATATATATATATATATATATATATCACGATATATTGAACTACAAACATATTAACGCCAAACATTCGGTAGAATTTATAGAATATTGTATATATATATATATATATATATATATATATTTATATATATATTAAAAATAATTCCCCAATTTGTTGTTATTACTATTTTGAATATTCAAAAAAGTAATAACAACAAATTCAACCCAAATATCAACCCTAACCCTAACCCTAACCTCGTTCCAAATTATATACATATATATATATATATATATATATATATATATATATATATATATATATATATATATAATATATTTATGTTGGTAATAGACCATAATTTTTACAATATTCTATAAGTTCTACCGAATGTTTGATATTAATATGTTTGTAGTTCGTTTTTTCGTTTAGTGAGAAAAATTGAAAAAACGAACTACAAACATATTAACGCCAAACATTCGGTAGAATTTATAGAATATTGTAAATATATATATATATAAAATACTATATATAAATATATTTATATATATATAATTTAATACTGTATAATACTTACCTCTTACGCATGCATTCACACGTTGTTGTTTTTGTAATGGTGATGGCGAAGATGATGAAGATGGTGGAGAGGGGGAAGCAGGATTTATAGGAAATGTGCAAGTGAAGATGTTTCAGAAGGATTGAGATAAGGAGTTCAATTGATGTTGCTTGCTTCTTTAACTTTCTAGATGCTATTCATTATCGCCATTACCATTCTTGTTTTCTGTTTATTATATTATTTGTAATGACCTTTAACCTTATAATCACTTTCTTACGTTGGTTGACGAGGCCTCTTACAATTTGGATGTTGTGATTATTTACAACAACGACGACAACAACAAGCCTAACTATGGATGCAAAATTGAACACTAAATTGACCAATGACAGCTTCAACTTTTGGCGGCAGAGAGATTCGACCAGTCAAGAGCAAGTTGCGAAAGAGTTTAACTACATGGCAATCACAAACGGCAGTAACAAAAGCATCAATAATTACAACAAACCAATCTCTAACAACAACATCAATGACAACAACAACAACAACAACAACAACAGCAACAACATGAATATGGCTGCAGCAACAACAAATGTTTCTTTCGTACCTCGTTGTATGAGTACTGACAACTTACTCTCAAACAGAATGAATGAACTCCTCCTCACGTCGCCATCATCACCGTTGTCCTCATCTTCTTCCTATTTCGATTGGCTGACCAATCAGGTGAGGCAAAGATCGCAAGAAGGTCACGTGGCCAACAAATCAGGCAACCAACCAATGAAAGGGCAGTGTTTGAGGGTGCGTTCTTTTCGAAGATTCAATGAAAGAGAAGGACTGGTGAGTGAGTGAGTGAGTGAGTGAGTGAGTGAGGGAGTGAGTGAGGGAGTGAGGAATAGGAAGAGAAAGATAGACAGGAATAGAGGCAAACAATGTGAGAGAGATAGAGCTGGACATTATAGTGGGATGAAATGTTTTATTTTTGCAGATAGTAGAATGCCATATTTTGCATCGGCATTCTAACAAACTTGGTTCAATCGCAATGTTAATTTAAGACACGTGGGTTGCATTTCCGGATGTGGTGATGATGATGATGATGATGGTGATGATGATGATTGTTATTATACTTATCATTATCGTCTCTATGTGAAATAACAACCAGCAACCCACCACACAACTCATTGAAACTTTTTTTACTGCAATTGTATTATTGGAAGCGGAGTGAAAACGTTTAGCATAATAAGTTGAGCGCGTAATATAGGATTAGGTAGGTGAGTGAAAGATATACAACACGCATCTGCAGTCTTTGCATCTGCCAGTGAAGTGAATGTATGTACTGCAGTTACACCTAATAATGAGATGCTAATGTGGAATTATTTAAAGTTGGTTGGCTGTATGTTCCGCGGTAGTGTATATGTGTGTATGTAATGGTCGTTTGTGAACATGTACGTGTGTGTGTATATGTACCGTGCCTATGTATTTATGTGTGCATGCATGCATGCATGTATATATATGTATGTGGAATGAATGCGTATAAGTGCAAGACTGTCTTACTGTGAAACGAGTGAATGATGATTAAATGTTTGTGTTATGAACATGCAGTATATATAGAATTTGTTAACCATACGTATTTAAATCATTGGCGTTCATCATCCACCGAGTTTAAACTTTTGGTTTCCAATTGTTGAAAAGTTTTTGAGATTAGGAAAAAATCCATCCATCCATCTATCTAAATTTATCAACGTTTTGGATTTAGATAAGCTTCATAAGAAGACGATTCAATAAGTAAATTAAACAATAAGATGGATGGATGATAGAGATAGAGGCAGATAGGCGAAGCATTGAAAACAGATTAAATAATGAATTAATGAAAATAAATGCAAATTATTTAATAAACAAATAAATTTAATATAAAATATATAGAATGTACTTGTTCAGTTGTATGTCAAAGAAAGATTGCGAGGTTGGGTTCATTTCAAAACTATGAATTTCGTTGATTTAATTTTGGTTTTTCAATTATCATTCGTTTTCAGTCGTTTCCTCCATCCATTCATCTTTTCACTTATTTGGTTGTTAGTCCATTCATTAATGATACATTCATTCGTTCGTTCATTCGCTCATCCATCCATTCATTCATTCATTTGTTTTATAAATTATTCATCCATTCATTCATCCATCCATCTATTCGTTCACCCATTCATCCATTCATTCATGAATAGCTTCGCAAATTTTTGTAGAACTTACTGACTTTGTAAGATGAATGAACTGCATAAAGTTTTTGAGTCATCAGCCAACATTATATAGCGCCTCGCCAGCCTACATTATTATATCAGTGTTTGTCATTATATTATTCTAAACGAGAGGTCGATAATGGCTTAATTAATGTTATTAATCAGTTATGTAAAATTGCTGCATTCATCTGGTTGGTCTGGTGTATACGATTGTCGGTTTATCCGTATGTAAAATTATCCTTGGTGTGAAGCGCTCGCTTTTTTTATTTATTACCCATCTCTGCAGTCGCCATTTTTTTAATCTTTTTTGTTTATTTTAGTTTGTTTTTTTAGTTTTTAAAAGCGTTCAAAGTAAGGAGATAACTTGCCGGAAACTTTTTTCTGCCTGACGCTGAAAATTAATTTTCCATTTTGTTTTTAGTTTCGATTGCTTTCACGTGCCTTTCAAAAATTAAGTTTTGCAAAAAATTGCAAACAAGAGTACAACAAGAAAGAAAAGAAAAGAGAGACCATTTGATTTGATTACATATTTTTTCATATTATTATATTTTATTATCTCGAATTTGATTGATATGATTATAATATGATATTCTTTTAATCATAATAATTCATATCAAAAACCAAATCGATCAATTAAACAAACTCAAGCAAACAAAACAAGCAAGTGTAAACACCAATACCAATAGCAATAATAATTAATAAAAAATCATAAATTTAAGAAAAAGGAACTTCTTGGGCTTTAGGGAAAAGAAAACAGTTGATTTTTTTAAATTGTGAGAAACTTTCTCAGAGAAGGAAATAAAATAAAGAAGAGACTGAAAAAGATATTCTAATATAATTATAATAAAAAATAATATTTCATAATTGGTGGTTCTGAATAATTTTCATGCTGCTGATCTGGTTAGTTAGGCGGATTTCTTATTTCAATTTGATTTTTTAATTTGAAATAAGTTTGACCGACTGATTGCAAGTAGAATAGATTTGCAAGGTTCAATTAACATTAAGATTAAATTAATTTATGTTAGTAATTTTCTAGTCTAGTCTCTACTAATGGGAAAGCACTGGCTTGCTCTGTTTATGACTGAGTTTTATTAAGTACAGATATTGCTGGTATAGTAGTATGAATAAGTGATTGGAGTTAATTTTTGTTCAAAAAATTAAATAAAACTGTTGTAAGAAGTAAGTTTTTTCTGCCTACTGGCCTAATAAATTTGATGATAAGGATGATGTTACTTATTTAATTAGTGTTTGAGCAGCTCCAAACAAATAAATGTTTTATTTTTAACTTGTCAATTTTTTTTGGCCTAAGAAATTATGTTGTTGAATATTGGGTATGTTATGTATATAAATTTCAAATCAATTGTAGATGTTTATTCATAATTTTTTTTATATTTATTTCATACTAACAAACTACACAAATAAAAACACGTGAGGTAATAAACTTATTGCTCATTCTACAAATTGGCTGATATTGTGTAGACATGAGTTTTTGTTGTGTTCTAATGTTTGTGTCACAAATACAAATGTAAAATGTTATTATGATTGAATTTCAATGATTAACAAATGTGAAATTTGCAAATAATTTTTGTGGTTAAATTATTAAAGGGTTGACTGAATGAGTGAGTGAGTGAGTGATGATAAATGTACATAGGATATGTGGACCGGGAACAATAGAAAAGGACCTTGCAGCACGACAACAAGCACAGATGACAAGATGGACGGGCATTGCACAGTTGAACAGCGACTCATCATTGAGAACAACGACCTGAAGAGCAAACTCTGCAACTTGGAGAAGAGGATGAAAGAAAAAGATCAACAGATCAGTATTTATGAGGTCTTCAACTTCTTTCCTCTTCTACTTTATTATCGTCTACTTTACTTTATGATGATATTGATATCAATGTCTTCGACAGAGTCGACTATCTGAGCTTCAGGCAACTGCCAATGACCAGACGATCGAGTTGAACCAGTTACGAAACAAATTGATGAACATGGCCTCCCCTGATAAATCACGTTCGTCTTCCTTCTTGGTTTTATAAGCATATAGATATTTTTTTGTCTACTATTCAAAAACTACGTGTATGTTTTTTCACAATTTATTTGCAACATTTCCACTGTTCATTATTATGTGCAAAGCGTTGTCAACCTCTCCATCGTGTTAATCATATTTCTAATTTGCTATGAACACCTTGTACATGCACACAGATCCAATGAAGGAGAGAACATTAGAAAGAGAACAGACCCTAGAAAGGCTGAAAAAGAAGCGTATGTCTCTTTGTTTTTCTGTCTCTATGCATGCTTGCATGTGTGTGTGTGCTTCATTTTTTTGTCACTTTTTCTTTTGTCTGTGTTTTTTTGTCCTTAAAATTTAAATAACTCATTATGTGCAATGCTGGTAGAAAATCAGCACGGTCCAAATGTGTCAAGTTTTTCCAGCTAGTCAACTCTAGACAAGCTTGACATGTGTGCTATGTAGGCATCTGCTTTGGTCTTCTATAAATTTTTGTGTCTAGTGGCTTGTGTTCTTTACATAACATATCTATATTAAATAAAATACAATGCTATTTATTTATATAATTTATATCTAAACGCTTATAATATGTATGTATACATGTTTGCGTGTGTGTGTGTGTGTGTGTGTGTGTGTGTTTATAGTATATTTATAGTTTATGTATTTGCTGGTTTACACACACACACACACACATGCACGCACACGCGCACACAGATCTCGATGTTGAAAAGCTGAAGGCAGCCATGGAAAACTTGATGACAACCAATGAAGAAAAGGTGTGGAAGGATGACGATGATGGTGAAGAAGATGATGATGAGGAAGATGATGATGGTGAAGATGATGATGATGGTGAAGATAATGATGGTGAAGAAGATGATGATGATGATGGTGAAGATGATGCCCATAAGAAAATTCAGTAAACATCAAATTTAATAAAAAAAAAAGTGATTGTTTGATGATGAATAAATAACAAAGACAAAAATGGAGAAATGTTATAATATGGAAATGCAAATATCAGAATGCAAAGATAGATGAGATGTCGGAGCAGCTGCGGAAGTACAGACTGTTGCATCAGAAGGTTGCCTGCCTCCATGCAGACAATGGTCAGTCACTCACCTCTCGTTCACTTTCATCAAATCATTCAAATCACGCAATAAACAATAACCGATAGGTGAACCTAGCAACATCATTATCGTTTTTGCGTGTTGTATTTTCAGGTGGTGGTGATGATGATGAGGATGATGATGATGAGGATGATGATGATTGTGCATGACCATGCTCAACTGACCGACCCTCTCGTGCTGCTTGATTCAAAGTTGAATGTATACGAATGATTAAGTTTTATGTAATGCAATTGCTTGTGTTGTGTTGTATTATGACGTGATGTTACGTTATGTTCTGTAATGTGATGTTTGTGGTGGCAGTATTGTTGGAATGCGGACTGGACGCTGGCGTTCCTTCTCCCTCTTCCTCCTCATCCATCCATCATGCATTCCCTACCGCTGCAAGCACTCCAAGTAAACGAATTGATTCATCACACATTGTTGTGGTCTCGTTAGTTGCCGCCTTAACTGTCATCGTCATCTTCATCACTCCATCATCATCATCTCTTCATCATCTTCATCACTTCATAGTCATCATCATCAGCAGCAGCAGCGTAATAATTTTTTTTTATAAACATCGTAATTCATCTCACCACCGTTTTTTACTATCGTCATCATCACCACCAACATCGTCATCATCACCACCAACATCGTCATCAATAGCAGCAGCGATATCATCATCACGACTGCAAGCAACAACCACACCAACATTTTCTTTTCTTCTTCAGGAACAGATGCAACAACCACATCGGCATCATTATCAGCACTGCCCAGTCCTGTCAAACCATCATCATCATCACTCTCTTCCAACAGTTACACCAACATTGGAGGTCACGAACTTAAGGTATCAGACGCAACATTACAACATCGCAACATTATAATATTACAACATCGCAATATTACAACATCGCAACATTACGTGTCATTAACTAACAACAAATCCAAGCAGCAGCTGCTGCAGCACACAATAACAGCAGATCAGTGCTCCGCAGAGTGGTGTCAGTTCGCTGCCAGTTACCAGAAGTGTTGAAAATTAATTAACGAAATTCTAGCTTGGACTTGATCAGCCATGCAAAGAAAAATTGATTGAATAGTACTGATGGGATAGGTCAGCAGTTTGAGAGCACATTTTTAAATACGCCAGACAAGTATGCTTTTATAATAACTAACCAGTTTCAATGAGTGAGATGAGTATAGTAGGCCTGTACGCGGAAGTGGTCAGCTGCTTTAAAAACACGTGGTTAGATGATGAGACGAGTGTGGGAAGGAGTGCGAACGCTGAAGGAACCCATCGTCTCAAGTTAAGTGGTTTGGTCGAGCTGAACGGCATCGGCTCCTTGAACACACGATTGGAATTCTTAAATGTTTCAAACCGGCGTGAAAGTGTAAAAGTTTTTAAGATAGCATATTATTTGTTGTTCTTTAGTTGGACGAAATGAATTATCCTGCAATTAATTAAAATATTTTCAATGTAATATAAAATTAAAGCTAGGTTAGTTCATTTATAATTTTATATTCCAATCGTATTATTGTCCGTCTGAAAATAAAAATACAATTTTATCCGGCTGGAGTGGAATTATTTTGTTAAATTGAAGATGATTTGACCGTTAGATTGAAAATCAATAATTGTTTGGAGCTTAATGCAACGATTGAAAATGCGGTTCGAAAGCACATCTTCATTCGCTTATTTCTTGATCAGCGTCAGATCAGAATATCCAGAGCTCACAGACAGAGCCCAATAGCAACTGTTTCGTTTGCCGCCACCTATTTACGTGAGATTTGTTTTTCATGCACGTCTGTGATGAAGACCAACCAGGTACAGAAAATGTTTGTATCAGTGGATGTCTGATCATCGCCACGTGTGGCACTGTCCCCATCTCAACTGCGCTTCTAGGAAATCATTAAAAAGAAGCTAGCTCATTCGTCGCACGTAACAATTTTCATTTTAAAATGCTGAATGGTTGTTATTTTATTCTGAATAAAATGAGTGCGTGCGTGTACGCGAGTTCTTGCGCGATTCGTCTGCTGGTGGTCGGCGTCATGCCTCTTAAATAAATTGAACACCGGACGGACGACCGAAAGTTTGCGGAGCACTGCAGTAGACAACCACAGTGTGGCTAGCGTGCAGCTGTAGCACAACACAATATCGACATTTTTTCATATTTTATTTTCCTTGCAGACACCACCAGCAAGCAAAAGGCAACTTCTGCTCTTGCCAACGGTTGTCAACGGCAACAACAACACAAATACAACTACAACAGCAAGCAGTCCAGCATCTGGTACGTTACCGAAAGATTACCCATATATTTGCAATCACACAGCAATGAAATCTACATCATCGCCCTCCCCGTCATCCCTTCAAAACATTCACAACCCCCTCACTACTAATACTGTAGTCGCTCCTGGTGATGGTGCCAATCGTAATGCCGATCCTTCTTCTGTTGTTGCTGATTATAATTATGATGTTGGTGTTCAATTTAAGCAGAAGGAATCAGCAAAAGAATTATTTTTTAAAAGTAGGTCAAGTACTAAGGTCGACTTCTCGAGAAGATTTTTAGGTTAGGTCATATATTTTGAAGGGAAGGCTTGTCATGCAGTCTGTTAACACGTTTGTTATGCTAACAATGGATCATGTTCAAATATTCGTGTGATGCTCGTCTATCACCTGCCTACATAGCTATCTATTCTATCTATCTATCTCGTGCTTCAGAATGATACGCAGTTCACCAGCTTTTAATATTATTTATTTGAGCAACTATCATTATATTATACATGCAACGCTTGATTAATGTCGTGCTGCTTCCTTCATGTACCGCGTCGTGCTCTCCATCCAGGCTTTCAATTCAGTCTTGGCATCACCTATTTTACTTTTCAAGCCTCACCCATTTCACACGCCTCATACTTTTCAGTCCGCATGAGACAAATCAACTTCAGATTTATTTCTGGTGGTAATATTTTTTCAGAAAGTAGTCAGTAGCCTCGTATGCATGATTCAAGTTTTCAATTTCTCCGGTAATTGTTTGATAGCAAGCAATCACGATGACGACGACGATGATGAATGCTGGTGATGTGGTGATGATGATGATGAGAATGATCGTCAACATTTTTATTAATCGTTCTACAATTGTCACCTGAATATTCAGCTTAATTTAACTTTAATGTTTTGATTGGCTTATAATTTTTCATTCATTCACACGTTCATTCATTCATTCACACGTTCATTCATTCACACGTTCATTCATTCACACGTTCATTCATTCACACGTTCATTCATTCACACGTTCATTCATTCACACGTTCATTCATTCACACGTTCATTCATTCACACGTTCATTCATTCACACGTTCATTCATTCACACGTTCATTCATTCACACGTTCATTCATTCACACGTTCATTCATTCACACGTTCATTCATTCACACGTTCATTCATTCACACGTTCATTCATTCACACGTTCATTCATTCACACGTTCATTCATTCACACGTTCATTCATTCACACGTTCATTCATTCACACGTTCATTCATTCACACGTTCATTCATTCACACGTTCATTCATTCACACGTTCATTCATTCACACGTTCATTCATTCACACGTTCATTCATTCATTATATTCTCCATCATTGATTTTTATGCATGTTAAGTGGCGTTAATGTTTCATCAGTTTGCTATAAATTTGCACATTTAATTTTTACTTTTCTCGTTAAAGCACACACAGACGCACATGCACATAGCAATATATATTTTTACCAAGCATACATGAAACATGGGTATTTTTATTAAGACTGTACCAGATTTAAAAACAAAAATCCGACCGGAGCCGGTTCTGGGAGTCAGTTGCATCTTATGTTATAACTTATGATACTTGTGGCTATGGCTTCATTTACTTGCCTATACTAGTCTCAAACCTAGTTTAAAATCTTTTCACATCTTTCGCAAGACTCAACGAATTATTTTAAATCTGATACAAATTGAATTAATGCCGCTTCATCAATTTCTGTAAAAAGTATTATGTAGAAACGTGCATACGCAAGCGAACATGCGTTAAAACATGCCTACGTAATGAAAACGTTCGTGATTGCTGCTTGTACGTGCATGCAACTCTAACACATTTTGATTTGAAACAAAAATTTCTCGGTCGATGTTAATGTCTGCTAATTAAGATATAATTAAGATAGTTACGACAATCAGATGGTCCAATGTTGATGGTGGTGATGATGATGATGTAGGTATGAGCAACAATAACAGCGGCGCGAATGGAGACGAGACGTTGAAGGACGAACTTGCCCAAGAGTTCAAGGCCATGCAAAACCAGCCAACCAATCAGGAACAAGATAAGAAGAAATCATCAACAGCTAAAACCATCAAGAGGCTATTTCATAGGTTCACATATTCTCTCATTAACATAATTTATGCTCTAGTTGACTGATTAATTACTTAATTAATTTTCTGATATGGGTTCCCAAGTGTCAAATTTTCGGACTATTGAGAAGTGAATGAAGAAGTAAAGGACTCACCGACTGAAAATTAATGAAGGATATTTTATTCGTTTGTTCTAGGTTAAGGAGGAGCAATTCACAGGAGTTTGATGGAAAGATGGAAGAGTTCAAAAGGTCAGCGTTGAGGTCAACTGCTGGGCCAAGATTGGGATGGAACACCAACAACAATAGGATTAATTTTGAGTTAGATGCTAATATCCTTAACCGTATTTGATTAACTGATTTCATTAATTTTTCACATGAATACACTAAGTTGTCAGTTGGAACTTTACGTGCGTTTCAGTTTCATTTACATGTTGCGTTCTATTCTTATCAACGCGGTCGAGTTTCACCATTGAGTTCGATTTAATTTGTTCTTTACAAAATTTAATTCTCGTCACGTACCTCGACCTAATCATTAAACATCTCCTATGGTAGAATAAATGAAATATTTGGATTTGAGTGGACTGCTTCAGACAGAGGCAGGCAAGTTGCGGCCATTTTATTTGTGGTCCGCGAACGTTCTACGTAATTCACTTTCACATATGAAAAATTATTTTTTTTAGCATTTTTTCACATTTGAATATATATATATTCACTTAAAAGATTGAAAAACTCGATGGACAAGAATTCATTCAGCAGTTGGGATGCGGATAGGATAGCACTGTGGATGCATGGCATGGGATTGAGTTGTTACGCTGGGGAGTGCAAAAGATGGCTCAAATCAGGAGAGCAGCTCCTCACTGCTACCTCGCATGATCTCGAGAAGGTGTTTGAACGAACATATGTGCCACTTTCGTGTGTGTGCGTGTGTGTGTGTGTGTATTGCACGATGATGCGTGTTGTGACGTGTTTCTATTGTTCATGTATGAATCTATTTGAAGGAGTTGGGCATGAAGAATGCATTCCACAGGAAGAAGTTGCAACTGGCGATGCAGGTCATCACATCTGACCCCACCTCTCCCGTCATCTCCCTCGACCACAACTGGGTGCAAAGTGAGTGAGCTGATGGTGATTGTCGTCGAGTTGATATCACGATGAAAATGGTTGAGATGTTCATCTGTACGGGGTAATTATAGCTGAACGAAATTTTGACTGACAACAAAATTCCATGAGAAAATGCTACAAGGCTGGCAAAAGTAAAATTTAATGAAAATAAAAAGTGATGGAGATTATAAATTCATATTTTCATATATTATCATCACCACTTCACCCTTATTGCTCGTTACCTCATCATGATGCCATCGCGTGAACATGCAGAGTGGCTCGACGACATAGGACTGCCGCAGTATAAAGATCAGTTCTTGGATGCTCGTATTGACGGCTGCATGATCAACTATCTCACGAATGTTTGTTGCTTCATGAGTATTTCTCGGTCCATTCTTCTCTCTCTCTCTCTCTCTCTCTCTCTCTCTCTCTCTCTCTTTCTCTCTCTCTCTCTCTCTCTCTGTCTCTGTCTTTCTATGTCTTCCTTTGTTTTTCTCTTTCTTTTTGTGTCTGTCTCTTCGTTTCTCTGTGTATCTCTGTATCTCGTTGTTCTTTTGTTCGATTGTTATTTCATCTGTTTCAGTCTTGCCATCTGACTATCTGTGTTTCATTTTCTTCTATATTTACCACATAAAAAATTACTATTGCTTAAAAAATATTTTGCTGAATAATCGTACAATTATTTGAATAGCTGAATGAAGAAATGAATGAATGAATGAATTATGAATTGAATAGATATAAAATATGTTTTAATTTTTGATTAGATGAAAAAATATTCGAACGCACAAATGAATGAGCAGGAGGACCTGCAGAACTTGAAGGTGATGAGCTTGATGCATCATATGAGCTTCAAATGCGGCATCCAGGTCCTCAGACACCACAACTTCGACGCGCAGGCCCTGAAGAGGAGGCCAGCATCCAATGAGGAGGTTGTCGCCACTTCCTCTTCTGCATACATACCTCCTTCAAATATCTCAACATTCCATCAGATCAAACAGAATCTATGAATACGTATAGATCAGTAAATTTAGGCTGGAAATTTCCTTTATAAGTTTTTTGTTGAAGTTGATCCGATTGTTATGTTTCTATTTCAAGTTTTTGCCACTTGTCTCAACTATCTATACCAGTGTTGACGTAAGTACTCGTGAGGTGTGTTCAACTGGCAGGGCTAAGTACTTGAAATTGTACTTTAGTCTGAGTATCGAGTACTGAAAAATATAAGTACTTGAATGCAACCATTTGTTTGCCCAATTCAAATAACCATAATTAATTAATTAATTAATATCATTATACTATTAAAATAATAATGATTGTAATTGAATATGTAATTTGACCCTGTGAATTAATTGCAATCATAGTGTGTTTTCATAGGCAACGGTAGAATTTCAAATGAGTTTATTGCGACTTGTCCACTGGCGTGCCACAGTGGTGCGTGTGCCGTCTTTAAATGTCGGCAGATTCTTCGCAAGTACCCAAGAATAAGTATTTGAGTACAAATTTAGGTGCTGGTGTATGCTCAATGTTTATTTTATTTCATCATTTTTGAGGGTCGGGCGTATGGGCTTAATGCCTCGCCCGCATCTTCTTGCATCACAACAAAATGATAATTGAATAAAGAGTGCGCTGAATATTTGGAACGTGCAGATGGTCCTGCAGAACTGCCCGCATGAGGTCTGCACCTGGACAAACCACAGGGTGATGGAGTGGCTGAGAAGCATCGACCTCTCTGAATATTCACCCAACCTGAGAGGCAGCGGGGTACACGGAGGATTGATGGTTCGCTCTCTTTCCTCCCTTTCATTCATTCTTTTTTCTCTAGTTCATTCTTTCGTTCGTTTGTTCATTCATTTCTTTCGTGCGTTCGCTTATTCGTTTTTCATTTTAAAATTCCTTCAAAATCATTTTTAGTTGGGCTGATCAAATTAATTAATGATCGTCCACTTTTTTATTGTTTGTTGATGGATTGATCGGTGGATTGATTGGTGGATTGATTGGTGGATTTTTTAATGGATTGGTTGATGGATTGATTAATGGATTTATTTTTCCGCCCGCCCAGGTTCTGGAGCCGAGGTTCAGTGCCGATGTTCTGGCGGCGATACTGTCCATCCCGTCAAACAAGACGCTACTAAGACGCCATCTTACGACACATTTTGTATCTCTGGTTGGCAGTGAAGTGCAACAAATGAAGAGGAGTGTTGAGAATGAGGCCAACTATATACCACTCTCAACAAATCAAAAAGTCAAGGTTATTTCTTTCTAATGTTTATCTTTCCTTCCTTTCATTTTTTCTTTCCTTCATTTCTTTCCTTCATTTATACTTTTATTCATTCATTCATTTCATACTGCCATCCATCGTACTTACTTTCATCTACGCTTCCTTCCAACTATCTCTCCATTCTCAGCCCGTCTGTTCTTTTTCACCAGAAAGGGTTGCATTTCTCATTTATAATTCTTTAAACAAGCATGAATGCTTGATTCGATATGGTCTGAATCCGTCAGAGCAAATTGCTTGCTCTGACGGATTCCGCGTCTCAGAGTCTGATTTTTTAAAGAATAAATAAAAAACACACCACAACAATCACACCTCACCACAACAACTACATCACAACAACCACAACCTCGCCACAACAACCCCACGCACAACAACCACTACCACACACCACAACAACTCCACGCACAACTAACAACTGATTGAACAGCCCAGCAAGAAGATTGGTTTATTTCGACCACGCACTTCTGAAATGCGTGATGATTTTGTCTGCCCGCTGCACCTCAAATCATTGCAGAACTTCAAACTGGAAAGCCTCTCCAACAAAACGCCAGATGTCCTCTACGCCAGTGGTTGTACGACTGCCACAAACACCAACAGCGCAGTTGCTGTCGCTCCTATCGATAAGCAGGTTGTTCGGGTTGCTCTTTTTACTTCTTTCCTTCTTTTTATTCCCTCTTTTTTGGTTTATTCAATATATAAAATGAAAGTGTGTGTGTGCATTATTATGTTTGTATCCACGCATTCATGTTTTGTTGTTGTGTTTAGAACTTTATATGCGTGAGAAAAAAAGAAAAAAAATGTGTATCTTCATCCGTACGAAAGCCGTGGTGATGTGTGTCTGTGTGTGTATTAGTATGCGTTTGTACGTGGTTGTTTGTTTGTTTTTAATTGCATCTGGTGACCATCGTGTTCTCGACCACACAACAGCAGACAAGAGATCACGAGCACCAGCAAGAAAACCTGCCGACTTCAGATGTTTGAAGAATTCGCGTCGCCATTCATTCACTTCACTGATTGGTCGGATGGTTTGTTGGACGGAAGATTCAAACTCGTCACCTGATCAGATGTCAACCAATCAATTCAACGAGAAATTCAAATTTATTATTAGAATTTCTATTGTTACTAGCAATTTCATTTATTTTCCAGTCTTTTTGATAATTTATAATTGGTTCAATTCATCTTCATTCATTTTTTGCACTACTGTCATGTCATTTCTCAAATACTGAAATCTATTTTTACTAATAATATTATTATTTTATTTGCCTGGCAGTCAAAGTTTTTTATAATGGTTTTCTTTTTTCATTGTCTACTTTAGTTCAGTTTAGTTAGTATCAGGCGATGATTTCGTTTCAAATAATTGCCATATATTTAGACGTTAACCATCATGCAACTAAACGATGTTTTATAAAATGCCTTACAACATCTTGCATGTTGATGAATGATCAGCCGTATTTCCACTCGTTAACATACTTGGGTTATGTAATTTTTGTGGACTCTATTTGTAATTAACTTGAAATGAACGTTTCACGGCGGAGTAACAAATTCTTCAGCCCGTCCGTGTCAGCAGACAGTTTGAGGTTTTTGATTTTAGGACAAATCCTTTTTTTTTCAATTATTGACAAGTTGGTCAGTATGTCCTACGATGGTTGAATAACTGCTTTAGATTTGAGCAATACCTCTGAAGTTGAAATGATGAAGGTGGCTGGCACAAGTTAAAATTAATTTGTTATATTTGAGTGGGCGGTCGTTTTAACGTGATTTTTGTTTATTCGTGTAAAGTTTATATTTTGTGATGAACTTTATTTTACGTGTGTGCATACTTTGATACATTTTTCCCAATCTCTTCCGTTGAGTTGAGAAGTCCATTTCAGCTCCGATATCTCCACATTGGTCAAATATGCAGTATACAATTTGTGCCTGAAAACTTTTTGATGTAATATTTATATTTGTACAGAAATGTGTTTATTTATGTGGGGAAAATGTAATTGATTGCTTTCACATGTTTTTAGCACATGATGTAATTTCATTGACGTTTAAATCGAGAGAGACATTATTATTATATCATGATTAATATCAATTATTTCCAATGTGGCCTTAAATTGAGTTATAACAATTATTGAGTTGCATGAGTTGGGTTTTGTATTGCAGTTGCAAGTCGTTTGACGCCATACGGAGGTCATTTCGAAACAGAAGAAGCAGCGAGAAATTGGAAAAATTTTTTATCCGACGTTCAAAATTCTCGGTGCATGGCTGGTGGAGTAGAAGCCGTGTACCTGGAATTCGAACACTCGTTTAATGGCTGAAAATCTGTTTGGCTGTGCATGTTTTAATTTGTTTTAAAAGTAAATTTAATTCAATTTTTGTACTTACGAAAAAAGTTATTAATGTGTCGTTCGTAGTTTGCGGCTGAAGAGTTTTTTTTTATAATATCGCTGATTTATTAATTAAAATTTAAAAGCTCAAGTTCTTCTCAAATCATGTCTTAAATTAAATTGAAATGTCAGCTGGCTTGTCTGTTGGTGTGGATACTTCATCAGCAGCAGATGCTGGTGGTGTCAGTGATTCTACTCCTACTGCAACTAGTCCTCCTACTAATCATGATAGAAAGGTGTGAGATTCATGTTCATGTTGCCATTGAGTTCAGTTCACAATTGTAGTTCAAGATAACATTTTTTTGTACTTTTGCTTTTTCATTATCATTCATTCATTGTCATTATGAATTATTTAGAATTTAATTAAAATTATGTTAATTAAATAGGATACAGCTTGCAGTTACTTTAATAAAAAAATAAATTTTTATAGAATAGCAATAGAATTATTAAAAATACACAAATATAAAAAAGTTGGTATAGGTAAATAATAAGTAGTATTCATAATTCATGGGAAGATAATAATTAAATATAAATCTAATTATCAAAAAATTTAAAATTTTTAGAGTTTGCACTTATGGCTGGAGATAACAGTGAATGATCCTGAAAAAAGAAATGCAAACATGAAAGAGTCTTATGTTGTTTACTGCATTGAAACCCGGGTCATCGACAGCAACATGCCTAAATATGGTGATGCACCAACCAGCTGTTGGAGGAGGTATTCGGAATTTGAACTTCTCAGAAACTATTTAATATCTTTCTACCCCAACCTGATTATTCCCCCTTTGCCTTATAAAAAGGTTGTTTTTTGTTAAAAATAGTGTTATCTACATTTTAGTAAATTCCTGTTGTAACATGTGAAATGTTTTTTATTGAATTTAATTTATAGGCACCTCAGTTCATTGGTAGGTCCTCAATTCCTCTGTCATTATATAACAGAACTGAAAGTGATTTCATTGAAAAAAGAAGGATAGGCCTGGAGGTTCAAGTTTATTTATTCTTTGTTTGAGGAAGAGTTGTTTATCTTTGTGCTTTGTTCAAATGTAACTGATAATAAAATATTATTAAATTATCTCTGATTTTTTTTGTTAAAATTCCATTGTTGAATGTGTTTTTTAAACAAAGAAATTTCTCATGAGGATAGCCAAACACAAAATTCTTTCAATGGACAAGATATTTTTCTGCTTTCTATTCGAGGTGATTAATTAATTTGTGTTAATTTTCGATGAAGTTCATTTGGAATGATCAGCGTTTAATTAAATAAAATTAATTAAATTTAAAATAAAGGATTCTGCTATATGGAGAGATAGATTGGCTGCATGTGACTGCAAGAGCAAGGTACTTAATCATTAATGAATGCAAATCTGTAGATGTTTATAAAAATCATTATACACGGTGTCCTTGCAACGCTTGAATGTGTTTGCAACAAAAATGAACGCTACAAAACAGTTTTTAAAGTTTTGAACATGTTTTGTGATAACATGAAACCACCGGCAGACAGATTTCAAGGCACTGACTTCGATAATGATGGCGATAAAGAAGAAGAAAGGCTCATCACTTAATGGGAATGAACAGTTGCACAAGGAAAAAATATACAGTGACAACGTCATCAGCTGTATCAACACTCTCATCAAGATAAGAGGGGTGGGTGCCTGTCGATATGCATGCGTGTGTCTCTCTCTACCCATGCTTTGCCATGTTAATGTCTCTTGATACATTTAATAAATGATTAATTTGAGTTACTCAATTTAATGAACAGAGAATCTTGAACAGCGAAAATATTGTTCATCGTTACCACGGAGATTATGGGAAAGTGATGATTGAATGGTGGGCAGTTGAAGATGGCTTTGGGGGGCTGCAAGCCGCTAGTCACTACCTCGATGCGTCTGTCCATTCATTCGTTTATTAGTTGATTCATTCATTTACTAACAACTCCATTCATGTTTTTGTTCATTGATTCGTCTATTCATGTTTTCTACTCAACATATGAACTGTGGCATGCAAGTTTTATTTTTGAATGTAGTATTGAGGGATGCAGGCATTTTGAAAACAAACAACCGTCTGTTTCGCGCCCTGGTGATAAGATAACCACCAGCAAAAACTTTTAATTTCTCTTTTAATGGAGCGTCTATAACAACATGAGTTACAGCCATTCCTTCGTTGCCTAATTATTCCTAATTAACAGGCCAGTCAATGCTGTTGGTTTGTTGCATTACAGGTTCTCTCAGAACGTCGAGCCATTCATGGACGAGGAAGATGTTTTAATGGAGTCCCTTCATGACTGCCTGCGTTATGTTCATTCATTGAGGTCTTCATATTTTCAATTACTGCCACTGATGATGGTGACGATGACGATGATGATGACGATGATGATGATGGTGGTGGTCTTCTAACTAAGCTTGTACACTGTGGCTCACAATCATACTATCTTTCTTGCTTTTTTATTTTTCTTACATTTTTTTAAAAGTTAGACACTGTTATCGAAATGGGCCTTTTCTTCTTTTTCTGGAACCCTGCCTTCTTTTTTGAACTACTGCTTCTCTTTCACAAAGTTCTTAGTGGATCTCTTGAACACACAAAATACATTTATTGATTGGCGACGAAAGTTGTAATGATTATAACAGGGATGATAATTATCCACTTTTAAAAAGTTGTTGAATGGACTTATTCACTGAAATAACATTTTCTGTTAGAAAAGTTTGTCTCAGAGAAGAGATGATGCTACTAAATAGTGAAGAGTTGGAGGCAAGTTTGAGGAATAAAGAAAGCCAGAAGAACTTGGTGGTGGGTGCTAAGTTTATTATTTTTCCCTCTTTGTCATTCACTCGATCATTCATTCATTCATTCATTCATTCACCTGTGCATTTAATTACTATTATTTGTTCATTTTTATTCAGTCCATTCATATTGTATTTATTTCCAAATTATAATATATACGTGACGGTCTCCTCAATCACCATAATTGAATCACTCGCACGATTCCCAGTTACAGCAGCAGCAGCAGCAAGAAAGACAGATGGAAGGTGTAGGTGTCAAGAATTCGTTAATGAAAAATATGAAAGAGCGGATATTTGGTTGCGAATCAAATGAAGAGAGGGAGGCTCATTTGAAATGCATCGAACACGATATTCACATCTCCAAAGAGATGTTCCATGCTTTACAACGGGACACCAAGTTAACCAATCAGTTTACTTCTCACCACACATTTTTTTATCTTCATCATCATCGTCCTCGTCATTTTCAATACATTTATGGTCGTCAGCATCATCTTTATTTTCGTGCCTCCAACTTGTTTTATTAGCCATGCTTGTTTAATAATTTTTAACATGATATAATATTTTACTTTGACTTGTGTTTTAATCATGGCCAAGATAATGATAAAATAATTTCGTACGTATGTAGGAACGCCTGTGAAACGGCCACGGAAGATATTCGGCGTTTTCACGCTGAAAAAAATTCAGACATCAGTCACATTTTGCTTAGGATGGCGTTTGTACAGATTGAAAAATCAAAAAAGGTGATTGGATGATTAATATTTATTTGAAATAAGTTGTTCTATTCTAACTTCACGTTATGACTGAGTTTGATTTTGTTTCAGAATGTGACGGTCTGGCAAAATATAAAAGAGAGTTTCCACAAGTTGTGAACGTGGCCTACACAGGAATCTCAATTTTTTTCGTATTTAATGTTTCACTGTAAAGGAAAGTTGTTAACTTTTTAATGTTGACTCTACAATAATATATAGAATAATTTTTGTTTAGCAGCCTGGTGCAGAATATTTAATTTGGCGTTCCTTCTTCGAGAAATATGTCAAATTTGGTTGTCTTGATTTGTTTGTATTATGTATTGTGTCGGTACAAAGAAAGTACACGCGTATTAGGTAATTGATGGTGAGTTGTGTTTGTGTTACAGCAATGAATTTGAATTTTTTCACAATTCTAAACACTCTTACTATTCCTCCTATTATCTTACCTGATTCTAAAACTCGATGTTTCTTACAAGTTTCGCAGTCCATGCTCTATCTTTGATTCTAGCACGTCTCTTTCTTCTCAGATTGATAGTGTTACTAGAGTTCTTACTTTCATCTACGCAGAATAAAAACTTTTGCTTTTCCATGGCGGTCCTACTCTTTTCCTTCTTGTTTCTTCTTTTTTAGTTTTGTATAGAGCGCTCCTGCCCCTAACCCTATATAACTCTATGTAACTATATACAACTTTATATAACGTGGGGCTGCGAGTGGTGTGTTTCTGGTTTGTTTTGTTGAATTGGTATTATTGAGCCGATGAATGATTGCTATATATTGATACTTTAAGTTATGTTTTTCTTGTAAGTGTGTTAAACTGATGATGATTGAATCGTTGCTGGTAGTTGAATCGTGTGCGGTGTGTTTCTTGTTTGAGTGATTTAATTGACTTATGTTGGATCATTGAAGTATTAGAATGAGTGTAATAGAATGAGGTATTTATAATTTATTCTTTATTTTGCCTAATATTTAATATTTGCCGATATTTTGGTTTATTTCTTTTTGATAATAACATCTCGAAAATATTTTATAACTTTCTAGTAATTTTAGTAATGTATCTTTCTCTCCAAAGTGTTAGTATAATTCTCGTACAAAATTAGACACATATTTATAATTTTAAGACTTGTATTTTTTTATTTTTCTTTGTCGATTGAAAAGGTGGCTGTGCTCGCTCGATGAGTCTTTATTGACTCTTCACGGTCACCATGAGCCTTGTTCTTTTTTTTCATTGAGGAGGTTCGAATAAAATTGTATTGTATTGTATGTCACGTATATAGAATATAACAAATATTATATATATTATGTTATAATCTATATATACGGTGTATGCGCATATATGCTTATCGAAATATTTATATCGTGTAAGCGACAAGCCAGCAAGAAAGAATAAATAACTAGAATGAGTCTACAAGACATCTTCTAAGTGATTAAAAGTAAACTTTGGATGTCACTGATTCGCTGTTGTGCAAATACGGGCTGTGGTTATTTTTATTTAGTTTGGTTAGTAGGGGCAGGGTTTCGGTTTGCTTAGGGATGTACGAAAATTTTCGAATTGTGGATTTATGAAAGCTGGAAGCAGCAACTGTTAGTTGTTAACGTAACATTTTTTAATAAAAAATAAAATGAAAATTGTAGGGTATAGTAGAAATAGTAGAGAAACATTGCACTATTGCAGAAAGAATGGCACTGGCATTTATGGAAATTTGAAATGACAATGAGAATAAAAAACAGCTAAAAACCATAAATGTTTCCAAAATCCAAACTAACTAATTACTAACATAACTCTAAATCTTGTTGAATTATTAATACAGTATGACACACAGTGTATGTACACATTGTATGTTGTATGATTCTTCATTATATTTGACACCACATATTATAATTTAAATATATAATACTTTATTAATATATTTTATCTGTTAAGTAAAGTAAGATAGTTTTGTTATCGCATTCCTAATTAATAATAAATAACAGATCATTAGGGGATTAGGTGATTGAGTGCCAGACAGTAAACAAACGATTCAATTTAATTAAATTAAAAAGCACTGGCAGCCATGAGTGGCCTATTGAAGAACCAGCTACTGAAGCAACTTTCCAAGTTAGTGATGCTTTTCAAATTAATATGTATGTAATTTGGAAATAAAACAAGCAAGATGAATGATTAACATGAAATAAGTAAAATGTTATGTATAGAATAGAATATATATATAAAATATATAGAGCATAATATTATTCAAGAAGGATTAGTAACTGTATGACTATAACTATATTTAGTAGCTATATTAATAATTAAATATATTAATTAAATTAAATGATTTTCATGATTTTGTTGAATCATAATTTTATTCGGTCAGTTTTGTTGACTTATTTTTATTGATTAATAAATGTTTCAATCAATTAAATTATTAAAAACATATTCCTATGTTAATGAGCAAATTCAGTTTTCTTTTGATTATGAATTTCTAGTTGATCAGGGATGGGTAAGTGAATGATATATTTGCTTGCATTTCCATGGAGCCAGGAAGGATTATTTTTGTTAAATAACTTTTATGAGTTTTAACAAGATGTTGTAAATAACACTTCTCTAATGAAATAACAAAAGTAACAACATTCTTCTCAGTAGTTAGATGAAGATTGTAATAATTTTTATACTTAATCTGTAAGCTGTTGGGTTATTTTTTTTGTTTCTTGTTTTTAAATCACATGTTGAACAGCTAGTTACTTTCTAATTTTCAATCGCCATACTTTTCATATTTCTAACTGCAGTGGAGGTATTTTTTAATTTGGAAGAAATAAATTGTCACCTTCCAATTAGGGAATAATAACTGAAATTGCGCAGGTTTACCAAGAATATGTCAGCTGACCAGATAAATCTGAGCGCCATGAAAGGCGAAGGGGATCTGATGAACCTTGAGCTGGATGAAATCGTCCTCATGAACATTCTCGACATGCCGCCATGGATCAGAATCTACAGAGCATTCTGCAATAAGATGACTATCAAGGTTTTTACTATTTTCAAATTATCTTTGCATGTATTTGGTTTTTTGTTGTTTTTTCTTCCAATGTTGATGAAATACCGTGGTCATGTTTTTTCAGATTCAGTGGATGAAGCTAAACACACAGCCGATAGTTTTGGTTTGTTTTTGAAATGAAGGTTTATGGCTAATTGGTGAATTCACTATTCAATCTTCTAAAAACATCGTCTTACAACTCCTACATTACTGTGATAACAATGTTATTGTGGTGATGATGATGATGGTGATGTCATGAAGATGATGATAGTAATGATGTTGATGGTGGTGATGATGATGGCAATGGTGGTTTAATGTTTATGCAGCACTTGGATGAAGTGACAGTTGACATGGAAACATGCTACTACCGACCGCCATCATCTTCGTCTTCTTCTTCTTCCAGAACTTCTTCCAAATCAGCTTTTGGGTTCGTTTCATATAATTATTTCTATTCATGATGTGATAAAGCTGTAGAAATTTAATGGAGGAGAGATGGAATATGATGGTGCTGATGTTTTGCTGTAATAACTATTTGACAGGAATGTTAAACAATTGTTGTTTTTGATTGCAATAACAACAATTATAAAATGGTCAAATAATGACGATGATTCAATGTTTAGCACAGGGAAGTATGGCTACATTGAGCAGGTCCTCGATGGCATATCAGTCAGTATCAACGCCATCAACATCAACTTCAAGTCGCTTTCATTCCAGGCCTCATTCCAAGTCGGTTTGTGCTGTCTATGTCTGTCTGATTGTCTGTCTGTAATTTTGCCCATGTCTGTATCTTATATAATAAATCAAATTGTCAGTGACATGAACTCTATTTATGAACTACGTTGTCTTGTTTACTGTGATTAACTTATATGTGATTGAATTTGAACATCTTGATGGCTGTTTGAGATGCTTTGATGGATTCGTTACTGATCTACTTATTAATGTCAAATTTTATAGAAACATAAGTGAGATATCCAATTACACAAAGATCCAGCAGCCACCAGACGACGAGTAGGAACCTGAACAAAAATGAATGATGAGTAACGATAAATATTACCAAATGAACTGCAGATGTCGCAGGTGGCAGTCGATAGTTGCACGCCGGCGTGGAGGAGTGCCTCACTCGACCACACTCGCATCAAGAACCAATCAGAAGGCTCCATTCTCATCTTCAAGCAAGTTCAGTGGCAAGCTGTTCGAATTGAAGCCAATGCATTGGCTAGTTGGATTGCCACCACACCTCTGAGACTCATTGCCAACCAATCAAAAATTCGAGTAACTCTTAAGAAAAACCTTTCTGGTTAGAAATCTGCTCTCTGCAACACTAACTAATTTAATGACATCTTTACAAATATATTTACTCATATAATCCTCTCTAAATGTTTCATGTTTATAATTTTAGTCGTTCATGTGTCTATGTGATATATACGCGCGCACACACACACATATAATATATATATGTATATATATATATATATATATATATATATATATATCGGATCTACTACTATTACTTTATCAAGAAGGTTAAAAACGAATACACAAAATGGTGCAATAAAAATCATCTAATGGATTCGCACCAATAAAAAATATTAAACTCAAATACCAAAGTGTAATTTTACAACCATAATATAAGCAATTTGAGAATGGCAGAGGCTTTATTAATAGAAAATAGAAACCCTGTAATAAACATCCACACAAAGACACAATAAAACTTAGAATTACTTTGTTAAAAATACTATAAATACCTGACGAATTATGTATAACAATATCACAAATTCTATTACACTGATGATGGTGAAGGTTACCGAAAAAAGCTTTCATGTAAAGGAATTTATGAAAAATGCAGTTTAATATAATTAGAAGTTTTATTATTAATTTGAATAATATCGATAAAATAATTGTTCGAAAAATTGAAAAACTCAGTTACAAACTCAACAATATGGAAAATGCTGTGATAGATATTTCTTAATAACTGTATATGCGACATGCATGCATTCGATATACGTTCGTACAATTTTATAATATGTGTGTGTGTGTGTGTGTGTGTGTGTGTATTTATTTGGCGATTATTAGTGTACAGTGTAGTATATGTAAGTATGTTTGCAAACCTCGGTCGCAAAAGACTCCTCAGTGTTGACCTCGAGAATTGAACTGCACATGGATGATTTGCTGTGGGTCGTGACGGATAGTCAGTTGTTTGCTGCATTGTCTTTTGTGCAGGACCTCATGAACATCATCAACACGCACCCACAGGTCTCTTCTTTTTCATTCTCTTGTCACATTTTGGTTTTTTTTTTAGTTATTTCTTAAACTCCTTTACTCACGTTCCTTCGTTTCCTCGTTTTACTCCAAAATAATCTGTATTCATTAATTTTTATTAAGCAGCACAATGCGTATTAACTTTTCCCAAATGGTTGTCATCTCAGCTGCTCCTGAAAGATGCAAATCCTAAACCAAATCAACAACAACGACGAAAACCTCAACCACAAAAACAACAAACTGAGCAACATTTTCATCGAAAAGGAGAACAATATGAAGAACTGGCACGACAACAACAGCAGCAGCAGCATGCTAGCTTGATGCTGTTTAATAAGTTCAACATTTCAGAATCATCATGTCATTTGATCATCAATAGATCAGAAGTTCACCTCTCTGACGACGCTCACCAAGGTGTCTATCTGTCTGTCTGTGTCTGTGTATGTATGTTTTTCTGTCTGTCTGTCTGTGTATATGTATATCTGTGTGTTACTATGTCTGTCTGTATCTTACAACGCTTAATGAACGAACGGATGGATTGATGATGTGTGCAGAAATGATTAAATAGATGGATTGAACGGAATATGAAACAGAGAATGAAGGTTACAGAAGTCACGTGGAAGGCGGGGCCATGCAGCTCGTCATCATCCAGTTAGAATTCAGTTACTATCCGTGGAGGAAAGCAGGTTGGCTTGCATCTGCACCACAGTCATTAACATCATTACTTAATTCGTCAACTTCATTGTTTGCATCACTTAGAATTGTTTATTAAATGATGTTTATTGAGCTAAAGTTTGTTAAAGATTGCATGCAAACTCAGCAGATGATCTTGGGTTTCCATCGTTGTGTAGACTGACTGTTGTTTGACGTAAAAAGTTGTTCATGTTAGATCAACCTTTCAGTGAATTGGAATGAGATGTAATTTAATTCCCTACACAGTCCGTACTTCAACATTTTACTGGTTTTTTAATAAAATTTGAAGGAACATCAAGAAGTGGTTGGTTGCACTTCAACGAATGCAGCAGAGAGGCAGAAATGTGGTTCAACAAATTCTTGCAAATTGATGGTAAGCTGAGTACCTGCGTACCATCAGTCAATGATCCTTCGAGGGGTGTTGCCTTCATGATGGAAGAATGTGTGGTTGTCAGTCTCGAGGATTTTTGCCTCTACAGAGTTTCAACGCAACACGACAAGAGCAGATCAAAACCCAAAAAGTTTTTATCTTCGGACAAGAAGCGACTCATCCTACCTCAGGACATGTCAACTTTGCATGTAGATGTCACCAACTACACTAGCGTGGGACCATCGTCGGAGTTGTCGTCTTCAATGTTCATAACCATCAATCCGATCTGTCTGTCGGTAGATTATCTCTCATTAGTTTGGCTGCATACTTTTATTCTCAACGTCATGAAGAAAGCCGTAAGTTTTCTCTTTTTGTCTGTCTGTATGTCTCTATGTATGTATGTCTCTGTCTTTCTTTGTCTTTCTCTTTCTCATCTTTTCAATCAAATCATTCATTACATTTTTGAAGCTGAATGTTAACTAAATTAAAATATTTGCTGGCTGAATTATGATATTTGCTGGCTAAATTATGATATTTGCTGGCTGAATTATAATATTTGTTGGCGTGAGAACGTGATCGAAATTATGATTATCAAGTTTTTATTTTTTTTACATATTTTTTTTGATGATGACAATGACGAAGCTGATGATTATGTTTTTCAATTTTGTTCAAAATTTACTTCTTAGGAAAATTTGCCTAAACTCGAGTCAAAGAAGTCCAGTGGGACGAGAGTGAGGCTGAAAGCTGTGATGCCCAGGGTATGTTTGAGATGATAAGAAGTGTGGTGATGATGATGATGATGAAGAAGAAGTTGATGAGGATGACGATGGGGGTGATGATAAAGAAGAAGAAGATGGTTTCTACTGTGATCTTTGTCATTAACAAATTATAACGGCTACGATGAAAAAGTTCTTGTTGATCATGATTACTCTTCTTCAGCGTGATGACCTAGTGGTTATGTTTAAAGGCACCTGGCCCTGTTTAGCAGTGCATGCGGTGACCGGGTTTGAATACGAGAAAGAAATAGATTTCCCTTTGGGTGTGATTGATCGTTTGTGTGTGTGTGTGTGAGCGTGCGTGTGTGTGTTGTTGATTCTTCTAAGTTTTAGGAGAGTGTGAGAGACCATTGACCTTTTTATTATGCCGATGATAATAAAATGACGATGGTGTATGGTTTGAGAGGGATGATAATAGTTTTGGAAATGTGACGGTACTTATTTAGATGGTGTTATGTGTGAAACTCCTTGCCATCAGATCTGCCTACCTAGCAGCACATCAGCAGGTTACCATGGCGACGCTTCCTTGCTCCAACTGCAAACCTCCTGCTTGCTGCTGACCAACGCCCATGTCGACTGTGACGCGAAACACGCAACAATGTATGAAAATTCACATTTCTACAAGCAGGTGCCTCTGAAGTCGTCGTCGTCTTCATCGTCGTCTCTGCCTCTTATCATGCCTGCTTGCTATCTTACTGAAAAATTAACAAAAGATGAAGGTGCTTGATGATGATGATGATGATGATGGGGATGATGATGGGGATGATGATGGCTATAAGGATGATGATGATTAAGAGCAGTTATTAGAAATTGAACTTTGACTGGGTGCTGTGCAATGTTATTGAAACGTAGATATGACTTAATCTACCACGACAGGGCAGTGTTCGCATTGGCTGATCACCTGCCATCCTCTCTGGTCCGATATTCTTCTACACAATAAACAACAACAACAACAACGTGCACGAGAACATCAGCAGCGACAACAACAACAACAAAATTATCATTCGAACGGTTCTAATGGTAAGAACGACGCAAAAGGTAATAACATGGATAACAGCCCAAAAGACAGGACCCACAGACCTTTAAAAGTGGAAGCCTTTGTTCAGTCTTTTTCTCTTACTCTTTGGTTCACTTTCCACCATGCCAAGTGTGTGTCGTCATCATCACTGCCATCATGGCCATCTTCGGACCCTAGAACAAATTTAACGGCTCATGCCAGCCTTCTGATGTATGCAAATAGAAAGATTAAAGCAGTGATCGATGTGCAACACTTAAAATTTTTAATGAACGTCCTTCAGGCGACCAGCCAATGCTGGCAGGAGATGATGGACAACCAGTCTGGTTAATTGATGCATTTCTGTAAATCAAATATTTTGCATGAGTATTTATGGAAATATAATATTTTGATTTTCGTATTTGTTTATTGACCTCTTGGATTAAATTCATTTTATAATTTTGACAAAGACTTGAAGGCAAATTTCGCGAGCGAGATAGATTCTGGTGATGCCCCTGAGCTGATGAAATGTACAATTCAATCTTTAATCTTAATACCTGACATTGAAGTGAACATCCTGTCATTATCGCCCTCCTGCTACCCCATCTCCTCCTCCTCCTCCTCCTCTTCGGTCCTCAAATCTCCAGTCACGCCTCTTGATAATAAAAACCACGACGAACACTTTCGTTCACGTGCGGACGATAACAGCAGCCGCCACATTAGCGGCAAGAGCAGCGGAAATATGAGCCACAAAAAGGACGGGTTGTGTGAAGCAGATATGTTGAGTGCAACTGCGTTGTCGTCTTCGTCACCAACGAGATTGAGGGAAAGTTATTCGAACATCGAAATGAGTAACTGCTCTGTCACGTTGGCATCAACCAATCAACGTCTTCCGTTCAAAGTCGTCGATAATCATTCACCAATCAAGTTACTCAACCAAATTAAGCACAATTCTGCATCTTCTCTACTCTCCTTCGCCAAAATGATGAAAGTTGATGACCATTTACGAGAGCAACACCAAAGTTAGTTTATCGACCTTTTTATTCCATTGTTCATCCGGCAGGACAACATTCAATCACCTTTCAGACGCACATTTATCGTAACATGTTAGAGGTGCTGGGACGTGATTTACGGTCAAACCAGTTTTATCTTTCTGGTGTACAGTTAATTAATTTTTTAATTCGTTATAATGCAGCTCAGTCGTCGTATCATAGTCTTTGAGCTTCGGACGAACAGCATTCGAACCAAATAGCACTCCTACCGACTGAGCTAACTAGATGGCGGGCTCCACGCGAAGTTTCTGCATGACGAGTTGACTTGCTCTTATTCGTGACGCGCGTCTTCGATACCACCGCCCTTGTCTGACAGATGTTTCATAAATATTATTATTTCATTCGTTGTCAATTATGACCCATCGAACCTTTTGCTGTTTTTTTTATTGACGCCAGACGAACTGGAGCTGAACGTTGGCGAAAATGATGAAGAGGAAAAAGCGATGATGATGATAGTTGAATCTGAGAGTCCGGCTTTCGTGAGGAAGAAAGTCTGGAATGATGATGAAGAAGAAGAAGACGAAAGTGATGCAGTAACTGAAGCTTCGTCCGTGACGTCATCATGTCCTGTCAAAAAACTGGTCAGCTGATTAATTGAATTGCTGGTTTGATTAAGCCTTTGAATTAAATAATTTTAGGAATTTTAAAAAATTGAATGCAGGTGTCCATATCAACGATAACGCTGCAAACGAGTGAACTTTTAGTAAATTTGATGATTGAAAGTCCAATGCGACTTTTCCTGAGTTCCAACATTAATGCAGCCGTCGTTCACTCTGAAGTTTTAGCAAGAGTCACTGATGTGAAGTCGAATTTTTTTCATAATGTTAGCCATGAACAGTTTAAAAATGATTTCTCTTCAAGTTAGTTACTACATTCGATTGATACTTTATGCTTATATCTTAGTGGTTTATTATTTCACTTGAATTCATCGTAATTTATTAATTTTGGCAGCTGATGATAACAACAAATCATCAACTTACAGCAACAGCAAGCAAAGAAGTGACTGCTGTGTGAAGGTGCACATGCATTGTAAACACTCCAACGCCGGCTGTGCTGGCTACGTTGATATTCAAGTGGCGCAGTTGGTTTTGAAGATGCGACAGGACTTTTTGAATAAGTTGGTGGAAGCTCTCAGTGGAGAGGCTGGTGAAAATCATTCCGAATCAGACGCCAGAATTAAAACGGAAGAAGAAACATGTGAAAATTTTAATAGCAAAGAATGCCACGATCTTGAAAATGGTTTTAAAGTCAGAGCGACGCTTGATGACTTTTGCCTAAATATAGCCGTAAGAAAAATTAACAGTAATAATTTCATTAACGTCAACTTCTTGAAGCACACACGTGTTTTTTACAGAGCAATGAAGGTGATCAGGCGGTGTGGCTCGAACGCATCGTCGTCAGTAGAAATAAGTCTGGCAATGTTGTTGTCAGTGGAGGGACTGGAGGTTTTTCGCGTTATATCACTTTTGCAAATTAGATAATTCTAATGATCCCACTTTAATAATTTGTAACGAACTTTGTCACTAAAAAGCGAGAAGTGATGGAATGCACGCTGCTTGCAACATCGATGAAAATTTCAATTTTGGCGACATCAGCCATGAAAGCAAGGGGACGTCAAACAAAGAAACAGACTGGTATGACGTTTTAATTTAAAAAATATACTTTTTTCTTCCGAGTTTTCGATCTTGCTTTACTCACTGATAACATTTGCCGTATGATCTTTTTAAACGCAACAGCTCTTTTGTAAAACTGTTGAATACTATAAAGAAAATTGAAAAAGAAAACCAGTTAAAGGACGAGATCATCGACAAGTTAACTGTCGAGCGAGATTCTCTTATCAACCTTTTAGAAAAACTGCAAACTGATTTGAACATTTCAGAGCATTTGCGAACTAAACATCATTCTGAATAGGTTCACGATTATGAGTACGAATTGCTGTTTTATTTTTCAATTCATTTTTTAATTGTTTTTTGACTGATTGATATACTATGACGTATTTTTACTATTTAAAAAAGCAGATGGTATTCATTGTAGTCATAATGTAATTTTTCGCAATCGCAAATTCCCAAATTGATTTTAAAATCTTGGAAATAAATAGAAGCGTAATTGTTTTGAAGTGATTTACTGTTGCCATTCTAGCAAATCCTCGCCTCGTTCGTCTGACTTTTATATCTTTGTTCTTCTTTACATCGGAAGAATTTCGTGTAGGTATGTAACATAGAATTCTAGATAATACATGTTATCCATGGTATGTAACTACTACGCGCCAATGGAATTTTAATTGATTTGTTACGGTATGCCGATGTAGAAGAGCTTTTTTAGTTTTTCATTTCTTCACAAGTGCTAGATCCAAGCGCGAGAGTTCAGAATTGAGTTGAGACTGAAGAGAATTCAGTTCATTGTGTGAGGAAATGCTCCAAGTACTATTTATTCAAAGCTAATTAATTTTGCTTTTATAAATTTTGTTCATTATACTGCTGAATAACCACTGTTGACGTGACGTCATTTCCTCCAACGATTTCGTAACGTGTGTGCAAAGTGCTTTTAATCTGCTTTGTCCTGTCCGTTTATTTGTAATGTCTTTCATTAATATTCTTCTGGTCGGTAATGAAGTTGCTATTCTTTGCTGCTTGTTGATTTGCGGCTTTTTTGTTCAATGAAAATCGCTTCAGCAATTCTTAGATGGCTGTGGTTCTGTGTTTTACTCCTTTTTCTCCTTCTTCATCAGTTTTAGCTAAGTTAATTAATTAAAGTAAATTGAAAAAGAATGAAACAACAAATGTTGTGATGATGGCGATGATGATGATGATGACTGTGGTACGGTGATGACAACACAGTCATTAATGACAAGGTGATAGTGATAACGACAAAATTACGATGATGGTCTATTGAAAAATCAAATATTGAAAAATCCCAAAAATCAACGTGCGCAAATTTTTCAAAAACTTTCGCGGCCAAAGATGTGAGCATTCTTAGAAAAAGAAAGAGATGTAAGAATAAGCTGAGATGAATGAAGATCACCACTGGTCACAAGAACAACAATGTTAAAATGAACAACATGACCAATGACACGTTAAGTTTTTGGAGATCCAAAAATTTTCAACTTCTAGAAATTACGAAAGTGATTGTGCTGACGATAATACTGAGCATAACAACATCTATTTAAAAAATTTGCTCAAATATAATTTTTCAGCATTTGACGGAAACAACTGGACAGAGAAATTATTATAGAGCCAAATCTGGCGACTGGTGTTGCCGTCGCTCAGCTAAAATTGTTCAAAAATTCCAGATTCACCGCCAGATTTTTTCCTCTCTTTTCGTCAGATGCCAAATATTTCGTCATAAATGGGTACGGAATCATAAAAACGTTTGGAGGGGCTGATCGTAAAAATAATGAAAACAGCATTCACTTCTGCCCAAATTTTGTGGTTCACGTCCAACTTGCCATCGAACAGCGACATCAACCACCACCGACATCAACCACCACCGCCATCTCAACAACAGCAACAATAATAATAATAAAAATAATGAGGAGGAGGAAGATGAAAATTCTCCTCACCGCATCCATCCTAAAACTTGCCTACCACCACAAGCTGTTCATAAACTTCGTCACATCATCCAACAACATTTGCAACAAACGTTTCAACATTCAATTCACTGGAGTCATCAACTTTGATAACGATGATGCTTTTGCTAGGAACAATGACGACGACGATGAGGATTATGATGAAGTTGGGGAAATTTTGGGCAATAAAAAATTGACGATGTTGTTGGTTGGTGTACTGGCGGCGACTTGTACGGACTTTCGGCCTCCAGCCCCCCAATATTTAACCATTCGGGCTCAAGCCTATTTTGAGCTCCCTCAATATTTGAATATAAATATTTAAAAAAATGTCTTTGTTCAAAATATCGCTATACGCTCTCATGACTGTAATGATTCGAATTTTCACTGTCTTTTACGTCTATATATATATATATATATATATATATATATATATATATATATATATATATATATATTGGATTAAGGCTGGCTTGAAACATCATTTTTTCAACAAAACGAAGCACAATTAGCGCTTCTGAAGATAGCTCAATAGATGCGCTTTAGAAATCTAAAAATGCAATGCAATGCAATATATGAACGCTTGCCATGAATTAAGCGAATGGTCTTCTTTTTTATGATCTTTTAGCGCGCATCACTTTATATAGGTCGGTCGTTCTGGATTGTGGCTAAGTTCCTTCTCGTTTACATTTAACTAAAAGTTTTGTTCATATCTGTTTTTAAAAAATAAATGTGTAGGTTGTCTTTCTCGCAAAAATAACATTTTTCTCATTAAAAAAAGTTCATTGAATCGAGATGACTACACCGGAGAATCATGCAGTTAGGAAAGGTTTCAACTTGCAAGAGATTCATTCGCTTCTCAGGTTTTTTGCTCAAAAATGTTGATAAATGTTTATGTTTGTCTGTGTTTGACTTTTGATTTGACACTGAATCATTGAGTCAATTAGATTGAATTGACCAGCTTGATGTTTCACTTTGTTTTGTTGGGGGAAATTTTTATATATTATAAAATAAAAATCTATAATAAATAATTATAATATAAATAACTTTAGCAACATAACAGATTTAATAAAAAAATTAGTCAATGTTAATATTTAAATTAAATTATTATAGATGTAATAAAAAAATTAGTCAATGTTAATGTTAATATTTAAATTAAATTTTTTATATATGAACAAATAATAAAATAAACTGAAATGGTTCAAATTATTTCTAAAAATTCACATTTATATTTTCTAGTTTGCTGTCGGAGGAATCTAGTCAGTCACAAACTTTTGAACAGCTTGCAAACGCTTTTAAGCAGCAGTTCCCAAATAAAATGGACAACTTCCATTTCAAAGTCGGACTGGCCCTCGTATGGTTTTTTATTTTTTTTAGACATCAGTTTAGTTTAGCTTTAGAGAGCAGTTTAGTTTAGAGTTTAGTTATCTAATTTTATTTAAATTTCAGTTTAGCAACTGTTTATTATTAAGTTTTTTTAAAAACATGAAGTGATAAGAATTATTATTTTTGCTTGATTAATAATAATAGTACAACAACACACGTTTAGACGACATTTTCCCTGAGATCGGGGTTGCTACCTATGATGAAACCGAAATACCACTCGATGCCATTCACATCTGTCACTCGCCTCAGTATCACTCAACCCCGCTTTCACCCTGTCCTTCTCCACCTGCTCTCTCCATCCCAATCGCGGACGACCCCTTCCTACCACTCCTTCAACCTCGAACTCCAATGCTCGCCTAATCCCGACCCTTTCATCCCTTCTCAACACATGTCCATACCACCGCAATCTCGATCCCCTTATCAATGTCACAATGTCCTCATTCAGTCCCATCATCGACCTCAGCTCTGTACTACTCCTCCTATCCTTCACTTTAACCCCACACATCATCCTCACCATAGCTCTATCAGCCCTCTGCAGTACACTTTCCTCCGATCTCCTTATCAATGTCACAATGTCCTCATTCAGTCCCATCATCGACCTCAGCTCTGTACTACTCCTCCTATCCTTCACTTTAACCCCACACATCATCCTCACCATAGCTCTATCAGCCCTCTGCAGTACACTTTCCTCCTCTCCCCTCAACACCCAAGTTTCACCACCATATACCATCGCTGCTTTCACACATGCTTTATATACCCTCCCTTTCATCTTCACTGACCATTTCTTTCCACACAATACCCCACCCAGTTCCCTAAATTTCATCCATCCCACACGAACTCTAGTCGTAACAGCGCTCAAACATCCTCCATCCGCGTTCAGCTTAACCCCTAAATAAACAAAGCTTTCCACTCTTTCAATACCACCACTCAACCCTGTCCTTGCGTCCGTTCTATTAATCACACCATGAACACATTTCTTACATTCGAACGTGCCTTCCACCTTTTTCAGTGCCCCCCTCACACCACTACATCTCTTAATAATAATAGTAGTAATTTTTTTCAAGATTAATTAGATTTTAAAATAATAAGGATTACAGAACAAATTGAATGGATTTTTAATTATTAAAATAATAAAAAAATTTCATTTAATGTTTTCTATTTTCACTATTGTGAACATTTTAATTAATTTACTTCTTGACTGGATTGAATTATTGATTGCTCATCATGATGTTGAGTTTGATGTTTAATTGCAAGGTGACAATGCTTAAGAGTGTGGACCTTTTGAAGCATGGCTCTGAACGACTCTTCATCATGTACTTGCTCGTCGACTTCTACTCATCCGACCCCATCTCACTCAATCCTTTCCTCCCTGTCATCATTAAACAATTGGTCAGTTGGTTGGTCATGTGTGTTAACTTGATAATGTAATGCTTATTCATTTTTTATGCAGTTATTTTTCAATCTTTAACTTTTGATGTTATCCAGTGAATGTTTTGTGATTTAAATTAGTTTTGTTTCCGTGCTGTCTCATGTATGCTTATTCAACTGGATGATATTTTACATACAAATTTTGTGCAAAATCAACTCTGGTGAAGAAAAGATTATGTTCGAGTTATTAGTAATTCCATCTTAATTAATTTTCAAATAGTGTATCTGTATGTTAGAATGGATTATATATTCAACAAGGAGAATGAATAAACGAGTGAACGATTGGATGAACGAATGAATAAATGATTGATAGAATGAATGAATAAATAATATAATGAATAAATATCAGTCAGATGATGCTGTGCCAACGAATCTTTCAGCATCAGAGAAGTATTTCCTGTCACAACTGATCACCTCTCCAATAAAAGAAGTAGGTGTATGTGGGCTTGCCATGCACTGTCCATGTTTTGTTTTTAATGTTGCACCATCTATTTCCACTATGTATTTAAACTGCGTTGTTTGCCTAGAGTACTTTTTAAAATTTACACACCCACTGTTTTTCTATATGCTAATTCTATTTGTTGTCTTTTCACATTAATTTGCTCGTTAAACATTTTATGAAATGAGTTTTGACTTGCTCAAACAAACGCTTAAATAATTGACGGTCCTTATTAATGAGTTTCAAAACATTAATATATGTTTGACGATAGACTCTACGTAAGACTCCAGCTGAATGTATGTACTGCTGCAATTCAATTATTTCACTTATTCGTGCAGCTCTCCAAGAAAACTCCCTCTCAAGTCTTACAGATGGACGTCTCCATGCTGCCGGTACGTGTTTCTGCTTCGTATTCATGTCGGTGACTGTATCGTCGTGATCATCATCAGATGGTGATGATGATAGTGGTGAATGTTGAATGATGTGATGAAATTATTACTCAAATATTTATCACTCATTCTATTTTTTTCAGCCAATCGAAATCACCGGCCTACAACTTATAGTAACTGAAAACCAATCAGAAATGCCGATACATACCAGATCATACATACCTTGCATTGTGCCACAACCTGATATCAAGCCAATGAAGTAATGATTGAATGTTTGTCATAGTTGATTGGCTGTTGGATGATTTTAACGATTGGTGGATGATAATACCATCAAATAATCTATCAATTAGTTATGAATGAGTTATTTAATATTACAAATCTGAACGGTTCACAGTGTGGAAGGGTTGCACAAACCTGGACAAACAGATGCCGACATTCAAAGACAGACACTTGAGGCCATAATGGAGCAGAACAATTCTTTCTTTGATTGGTCGGTTGGTCCTGAGTTCATCACTTTAATCCCGCCTCTCCACACGGCTCTTGATGAAGAAGTACTCCTCACTTTTCTATTTATTTATTTCTTTATTCATTTCTTGCTTTGTGCTAGTGTACATTATTTGCCCATACACTGATGCTTGCACTTGATTCCCCACCCAAGTTATCCTGGCTGCAGTTGCCAGCGTCAGAACACCAGTTACATTGGGACCAAGCGATGCTGCAGTCCACAACCGCCCTGAATGATGAAGGCCACAAATTGCTGCTGAAGGCCATCTCTGGACCTCTCTCCATCCAGCAGCAACACCAACTCCAACAATTCATAAACAGGAATCCAAAACTCGTCCACCATGTTGGCCTAACTGCTGCAAAGGTTATCAGATAATTTTCATTGAGTTTGTGACAGTATGCGCTTAGAAGTAATAAATTGTCCGAAAGAATTGACTTATTTAATGTATTAACGATTTGGTTAATGAACAAACGAATAGTTGCCTGATCTGGTAGAGCACAACCCTCTTGTGGCAGTTGAAGTCCTCTACAGACTGATGCAGGCAGGTCACCAGATATCTGAGTCAGTTGGTTCAACATTTCTTTAAATTCGTTATAATTAACATTATTAATTTTTTGAAAATTCAATGTTAAGTGAATAAACCTACAACTGAAAACCATTCGACAACACACTAATCAATTATCAACTAGTTAACTAACTAACCAATGTAATGATTGAAATGTGTTGCCAGTTACTTTGGAGTTCTAGTCAACATGGAGGTCTCTTTGCATTCCATGGAGGTCGTCAACAGACTGACCACTGTACGTATGTTTGTGTCTGTGTGTATGTATGTATGTTTGTGTGTATGTATGTTTGTGTCTGTGTGTGTGTATAAATACCTATGTATTTTTGTATGTTTGATTCTATGTAAACCTCGGTATAAGCTTATGTGTTTATAAAAGATATATATATATATTGGATTAAGACTGTCAGAAATTGCAATTATTAATGAAAATCCTGCTTAATTTTTCGATTTTTTTTAACGGTTGATCGTAAATCATTCTCAAGTAAATCATTCTCAAGTATATATGTATGTATTTTTCTTGGAAGGAGACCATATTTTTTACAGTATTGTACGAATTTTTCCGAATTAATGCCAACAATTCTGTAGAATTCGTACAATACTGTATATATTTTTCTGTGTATGTAATATATCTCTGCGTGTGTAATGTATGCACGTATGCACTCGCCGATTATGCATTTTTACAAATGAAATTAGTGAATATTTTTTAGAAAAAAATTGAATAAACGTACAACGATGACATATTCAGGTCTGTGACTTGCCAACAGAGTTCATCCACCTGTACATTTCCAACTGCATATCGACCTGCGACACCACCAAGGATAAGTATCTTCAGTGCAGGTCGCTTCTTCTCCACAATTTTATTTAATTTATTTTTGTTTTATTTAATCCCGCCATACCTCAGCAGTTTCATATCTTTTTAAATTCATTTATGATTTAACGGTAAAAAAATGTGGTGAGTACGTAAGATGTGCGTGAATGCATGCAATTATAATCAATCAATCGATCAATCAATCGATCGTAAGATGTGCGTGTATGCATGCAATTATAAATGTACGTGAAAAATGTAGCAGACAGTGACGCAACATCTCTCGATAACATCTCGCCCCACAGGTACGTACGGCTCGTCTGTGTTTTTCTTCAGTCACTTATAAGAAACAAGGTCATCGACATAAGGGTTAGTACATGCGATCCCTTCAGCCGCTCACCTCCATGCACCCATCCAATCATTCACCAACTCTCAGATGAATTAATTTGCCTATCTAATTCACCGACGAACAACGTTGACAGGACATCTTCATAGAGGTTCAGGCATTCTGCATCGAGTTCAGCAAGATCAGAGAAGCCGGCGCTCTCTTTCGCCTCCTGAAAACCTTGGAGGGGTCTGACCAGTTGAATCAAAACGCTTCTTCGAGTGAGAAACAACCGACCAATCGTTAACCAAATGTATTATAAATTTTTATTGTTTTTCATCGATATTTTTTCACAGTTAAATAAACTTTCAAACTGCTACTTGCTTTCCTCACACTATCATTGCACGCGTTGAGCAGATGCGTCGCTTTCGTCAACGATGTAGAGTCGGAAGCACGAAAAAACTCTCGCTATGTGTCGAAACAAACATTTTAGTAACGATTGATTCCATCATAAATAACAATGTTATTACACAGCAACAGCAGTAATAGTAAATGTTAAGTCAAAAGAATTTTAAAACTCACAATGCTGTTAAGCATATTTAATCAATCAAAATCAAATCAAAAATACTTTTTATTTACCAGAACAATTGGTTTTCTAATATTAAAAATTTCATGTGAACAGACTTAAATTATTGAATGTATGTATGTATCAAATCAAATCAAAAATACTTTTTATTTACCAGAACAAAACAAACAATAAGAAAGTTCGAATAACTTTCTGGCTTGGAGATCAACATTAAGCGAACTAATCTAATATGTGAATATATAATTAAAAATGTAAGCCTTTTTTATAATTATAAATTTGAGCCTTTTTTAAATAAAATCAATTTGATTTTACACGCCATCTAACCCGCCGACAAAACTTTTATAGCGGGCGACTTTAATGTTAATTAGTTGGACAAAGATTCAAATAACTCTGAAGATTTACTATTTTCATTTTGTTTCTCGCCTTTACTTAATTTACCAGCAGGAGTAACTTGTAACGCCAATTCATTAATCGGAAACTAATTTACGAACCTATATCAACCTAGACATAAAAATGAATGAAAATGAAATGAATTAAAATATGTAAAATTGTTAACGCTATAGAACTCTCTGAGTTTTTGAAAACTTGTCTGCCTATCTTTACATGCACTAACCTACTCTACTACTAATTAAGAAATGAGGTTTCATAAACGAAATATTATTAACACAAACAACATTTTTATAAAATTAAAGTACATGAAGCGTTGTCCAACTCAGCCATGATAAGAAAGTTGAAAACTTGACGAGAGAATTCCAACTTGTGTTAAACATAGGTCTCCAGTAGCAGAAACAAACTTGTGGTTCATCATTTTCACTTGCTACAAAAAAATTATTTAATTAACTAAGAAAATGCATCCTGTTTGAATTAAATTAGTCAAATAGATAGTTTACAAATCTAACACATGAAAAAATATCATAAAGATATGCCATTTCGACAAATTCAATTTTAAACACTATGTAGCACAAGCTCTCATAATTCATGAAAAATAATTTAAGTTTAGGATAAAAAGAAATTTAAAACTAAAAAGTTTGATCACAAAATAACTAAAAAAACACATCCACATGTATATGTATAAATTTACCTGAATGACTTTTTCATATTTAGGCAAAAACATAAAAAATATTAAATTTGCAAATGTAAAATTAAATTTTAATTTTTAATGTATTGTAATAGAAATAAAATAAATAAAACAAGGCGTTGATCATTGAGGTAGAATTAACTTATAGCTTAATCAATATATACCTTGTCTATAAGATACCTCTATGGTGTTGATAGAGTTTATAAAGAAATGAACAGTTGAAGCTAATTAATAACTCAATAAGTGATTTAATTTTAATGTTATTTGAAATTATAAATTACTATTTTAATTTAATTGAATTATAACAAAATTAGATAGAATCTTAGCTTGGTGGTATATTTATTTTCTCAAATTTGCAAGGTAATGAGTTGCATTGAATGAAGTGACAACCCCTTTATATTATCGGCCAATATTCAATCCCTTTGCCAAAAAACCCGCAATGGACCACCACAATGCATGACGACGATAAACCAGATGCACGAATGATGTCATGTCGCCTAGCAAAGCAACCATAGACAGATTCCTAAAATTCAAAATTGTTAGAAAAGTTTTGTTTAAATAAAAATTAATAAAAAACGTAACTACAGAAAGTTTTCGAATTCAAACTTACCTCGAGAAAATTTATGCACGGATCATTCGAAGAAATTATTCACGTACGTCGAGAAAATTTTTACACGATAAAAACTAAAAGTTAATTGCGATGGGAAACATGAGCATAGATAAAATTTTTCCCCAACTGCTTTCATATCTACCGTTAAACACGATCGAGACTGCAAAAGCCGGGCCTCGCACGGACGATCGCACAGGCACCAGAGTAACTCACTCGACCATATCGGGACACAATAAGAAAAACAAATTCGTTTTAAAGAAATTAGCTTACTCAGAATATAATGCATAATTAATGATATGACAAAATATAACAAAAACAGTAAATTAACAGATAACCGTAAGCAGGAAATAACTTTTAAAAAGCACCCGAAAATAAAAACCCAACACGTACCTTTGTACGGAGCAACCCAGAGTAAAAAAAATTATTTAAAAATCTTCCTATGCGTTAATTATATTAAAAAACCGTGCAGTGACACTAGCTAGTATGTAATCAACAATGCAAATATGATGCTTATGATACTGATAATAAATAGTCACACTAGTTCCAGTGATTTTAATCAGTAGTAAACAGCAATGAGCATTAGATTGATAAATATATTCAAACTACACAGAGATATATATATATATATATATATATATATATATATATATATATATAGATGAATAAAAAAATAATTTCCTAAATAGATAGAGTTGTGGGTGTTGGTGGTACAGTGGCCAAGGCATCATGAGCACTCCGAGTGACTTGCAAGTTTGCTGGAAGTGGTCTGTGCGTGTCCACGGCTTTCACGTTCAGATTGATAAACTCAATCTATTTGTTGGTTGTTGTTGGTTTTAACAAGAAATAATATCCAGGCTTCGATTGCTAACTATTGCCATTTTGCCAGTTACAATTCAAAGTGAAAAAATTATTGCGTGATAATAAAAAAAAACAGATGAGAACTAACTTCACACCCGTAGGCGACAGGAGTAAGCTTGATGATGTTATGGAGGGGGATCTTCAAATATGGAAGTTCCTCCTGGGGCTTGTCCATGAAGTAGGCCAGCAAGCAGCGAGCCACAGCCTGGTGGCAGATGACCTGCGTGCGTCCGAATCATTTCACTTTTGCTACCCAATTGCATCCAGCAAGCTATGCAATGCATGCACGCATTTTCAAACAGCATTAGTTTTACATTTGTTCACAGTTTGTAATGATTTTAATTAATATTAATCTCACATTTTTTTCTTTAGTCGCATTTAGAAAAAAGGTTGATGATCTTACAGACTCTTCCAAAGTTAAGACTAGAGAAACAAAAAAAAACCAAAAAGCGTATATGAAAGAATACGCGCTAAACGACGCACCACACACAAAACACGAGCCAGGAGAAGACGCTTTCAACCACTTGGACCCGGCGGCTTTCATTCCGCCAAGCACTTACACGCAAAAAAATTCGCCAAAACTTGAGAGCGTAAGGAACAGTTTGCAAACAAGGCAGGATAGACAAAGCATTACACAATTTTAAATCAAATTGGGATGGGAACATAAAAAGACAATAGTACTTAAAAAAAAGAAAAAGAGACAGACAGATAGAGGTGCAAGATAGATAGAAGAGAGAGAGAGGAGAGAGAGAGAGAGAAAGAGAAAGAGATGACTAACCAGGACATCTTCCTGTCTCTCCAGCTCCATGATGACTGGCTCCAATCTGGCCACCAAATCTTCATATGACTCCCCACCTGGATACCTGGCACAACAAACAAGACACCGACATCACTATTTTCATCAACACAATCTTTTTTATACTCACATCGCGATCATCGTGATCATTATAGCTGGTAAAATCGACATCAGAAGTCAGTACAGATAACACTTCTGTCATAGAATCATCATGGATAATTCGCACTACATGGTCAAATAGAGTGAGAGAAGAGGAGTGAATGAGATAGAGAGAAAAAGAGAGAGAGTGAGAAAGAAACATGCAAACACAGCACCAGTAAACGCGAATGACAGAACAAACATGAAAAAAGGAAGGAGAAATAACCTATAATGATACTTATCATTATCCCTCAATGCAAACTCTTCTGGATACTTTTCATGGATCTCCTAGAAAAATAATGATACAATTATAATATATCACGATACAATTATAATATATCATTCATAATTTGGTGAACGGATCACTCAAACAGGAAAGACAACACCGTTCCGTTAAACGTAGCCAACACAAACAAAATGTGATGATCTGTATCAACAAGATTGCATAACATATGAAAGGAAGATAAAAATTGAAAAAAAAAACTAATGTACAGATGAAAGAATAAATGTTCGCGAACTCCACCTGACGAATACAACAGCTTTACAGGGCAGGAATATAATTGAAAAGTTAAAAAATTATTAATAAATTAATATATAAAAATTGAAAAAGAAGTAAATGGATGATGAATTGGGGATGTTGATTGGGACCGCCGCACCTGGTAGGTCATCCCCTCACAGACACCAGCGTCGATTTCGTTCAATGCCTTCCAGTGCTCTTTCTGATTGTTGAGACCTGAGACTGTCTGTATCGTCCTCTTCATCAAACTCGTCCATATCCTACAAAGCATGTTCAATTTTTATCTAACATTTAAATCAAACAATTGACAAAGTATCAAGCACAAACTCGCGTGTACAGGTGATCAACCAGCCAACCAATCAAACACAACCAGCCAACCAATCAAACACAATCAGCCAACCAGTCAAATACAACCAACCAACCAATCAAACACAACCAGCCAACCAATCAAACACAACCAACCAACCAGCCAACCAGCAATCCAACAATGGATAAGATCTTACTTGAGATTGGGCTTATTGAGATTGTTGACGTAATCTGTGAGGACCTTCGAAAATTCAACTCCGTTTTCAGAGAGATCTCCGTCACCTCCGATCCTGCCGGCGAGATTCATCACACTTTCCCCGTGCCTGGTCAGGTAGATGGTTCTCGGTAGGACGTGTATGTTCATCAGATAGTAGACCACTCGACTCTCTACATGACCGTGAACCTGATCCAAAGCGAGCAAAAATTATTATTTATTCATCTTTAACAGCCCTCTGATTCATAACTGCAACAATTCATAATTACAACAATTCATAATTACAACAATTCATATTTACAACAATTCATAATAACACCAAACAACATCATGCAGAAGCTAGTTTCCATCATAAACCCAACACCATTGGAAAACCGACCTTATTAACAAGAAACATGCGACCCTGGTCAATGATCTTCATATAGGAGAGGTGCTCATCCTTAATCTCATCTATTGTCTCGTACTCAAGCTCCAAGCGTCTGTTTGTCGAGTCGTGGCACACACGCGACAAAATTTTAAAACGAAACTCGCCTTATTCATCAGCATTGAAGGTTAATTTAAATAACACTCATCCGTACCACAAAGCAAACAATCAACCAATCAGTTGATACAATTTATCAGTTGATACAATTTATTAGTTGATACAATTTATCAACCAGTCAACCAACCTATCATTCAATCAACCATTCATTCATTTAATCAATCAATCAAACAGCCAACCGACCGACCGACAACACATACACAACAACAACAACAACAAGAGCATACTTACTTAATTTTCTTTTTAAAATCTGCAACAGCCTCTTCAACAGTCAGTCCCCTGTAGTCCGGGTGGTTGATCTTGACCTGTCTGATGTGGTGATGATCAACATCGACTTTTTATGAATAATTAATCAACATAATTAATTACCAACCAATCAATTATGAATAATTAATCAACATAATTAATTACCAACCAATCAATTATGAATAATTAATCAACATAATTAATTACCAACCAATCAATTATGAATAATTAATCAACATAATTAATCAATTGATAAACAAAGCAAATGATCCGATAGCAAGTAATGCAAAATGTACAAGAATGAGAATAACATGAAAAGAATTAAACTGAAAGCTTGGATCCTGCAAGAAAGCATATATAAGAAAGTAAGAGGAGCAACCTGATGTTGGCCTCCACAATCTTGTCTCCATGGCAGAATGACTCGACGAAGAAGGTTTTGAAGCCACATTTTATAGTGAGGACATCGAAGATGTGCTGCCTCTCATCACGCCTTCCATTCGTCGCGTCAAACACGCCAACCTGCAGCAGTTAACAGGTAAAGTGAATCAACTATCCAATGAAGTAAACATCATCACCCATCATCTCTATGCAACCAGAGGTAACGATAATAACACATTGATACATTATCACTAAAGCAACAAAAACAGAACATACGTTTATCCTTTAAAAAAGCATTTCTTAATAAAGAACTGCTGCTAGTTCAAAATATTTCCCCCCTAGCATGAATAAAAATGCCTAAATAATCTAGTAGTACAAATGCTAGTGCAAATCTATTTGAATCTAGTACTAGGAAGAAGAAGAGATTATGGTGTAAAATGAGGCAACCTCTCCCTTGTCCATGAGGAAGGCTTGAAGATCACCCAGCGCATCCAGTATGCATTTCTCTCTCACTTTTGACGCTTCAATGTTGTTAGGGTCGTAGAAATCTGACAAGTTGTTGAAACTACTGGATGCCTTCCTCCTATAATCTCCAACACTGAAAGCTTTTGTGTTCAGCCCGATCCAATTCAGATACCTACATTCCAGATGGGTGGTCAAAATTTCACCAACATACCAAATAACGAATACATTTTCACACATTGTTCCCTCTAAAGACTTGATAATTTTACTATAACCAACTTAGGAGGAAAAAAAATTAGTTAAACTAGTATTTTAGTTTTTGTAGCATAAAATCAATAACCTGGACAGCTTTTTGGCCATATATGTCTTTCCCCTGGCAGGCAGGCCAACCATTATTATTGCACAAGGAGCTATTGTGAGGTTGGCCATGTTCATCAGCTGCGGGCCACTGCTGTAACTTGAGGCATTTTTCGTGTTAGCGTTACTGAACATCGTGATATCTATGGAGTTTTTGAAAAGTGCTGAATGAATGAATGATGAATTATAAATTATTTATTAAAATTTATAATTTATTTATTTATTATTATTCATAATGAATTATAAAGAAATGGTGAATGGGTTTGGGTCCACAAAACCATTTTGTGGTTTGAAAAATCAAAAGTATAAAAACCTTTCTATACCATACTGCAAACTATACAAAACAATTGTTATAAGATGAATAAAATTATAAATAGAATTTTCTCTACAGTACATGTAATTCTAGCTATATCTATGATATGAGATTCCTTTAGGTAGATTAAGACTAGGTAGAGTTTTGTTCTGTTGTTAGTAATGTGTTAAATTACATCACAATTACTTACATTTTCATAATTATAACAAACTTTTACACTAGAGTAGTTAAATTTAAAGTTAAAAAGTACATTACACACACTACAAATACATACATACATACATACATACATTACATACATACATACATACATACATACATACATACATACATACATACATACATACATAACCACACCCAATTGAAATGCAAACAAACATAGGAGGCAGGAACAAGAAGGAGAACAGAAGAACAAATGAGTAATGAAATGAATGACACACACGCAAACACGAGTTCACCTTCTTACCTTACTTTACTTCAATTCAACAAAAAGAGAATTTCTACCGGAAACTTATTGACAATTAAACAAAATTTGTCCACCGCAGACAACTTTTTTAAACTAATTAAAAAACACAGAGCAATAAAGTAACTAAGAGGGAAATAAAAATACCCCTTTTTAACGCTAAATTCACGAAACAAATGCCAAAAGCGAACTTAGAAAAAACGTGCAAATCGAGTCGAATCGAGTCGAATCCAAACGATATGAGCTGGGAAAACGCATGGAGTTTCACCATTTATGTACATTTCAACCCAAACTTCATCGCTGAAACTCGGCGTGCTGTGGGAATAGTCAGGCAGATGTTTGAATCATTGAGGTATAGGAAGTTATAACCTATAAGGACTTATAAATATAAAAAATTTATACCTCAAGTTACAACCTATAAGTATAACTACTCATATGCTTAGAATGCATCAATGGATTGAATAATCCTTAATAAGTTCTGTACAAGCATTAAACAGCGCAAATAGGGTAAATGATATAATGTGTATAAATGACTTCCGGAAAATATTACTAAATTCTACTCTGGAGATAAAAGTCATGGTTACTTGAAAGTATGCTCATTTTCTCGCTAAATAACATGTTTTAAACTGAATAAGTGTTTTTAGTAAAGTAAAGAAATAACAAAATACATAGATTATTAGCTAATTCTATTTATTTGAAACAAATGCAAGTAAATTAAGGTAAATTTAGCAATCTTGATTTTAAAAAAATTTCTTAACACCATGTTTGTGATATAGTACTACTACCTGCCGATGGTTTTTGACATGTTGTGTGACATTTAGAACGAACAACTTTGAGCATGTTATCTGCTGCTGGATTAACGTAGCTTGAGAGAGAATATATTGTTTGTCATCAAAGAGTTTTCATCCACATTTTTCTGGATCTAGTTTTTCCAGTGTAGATCATGTAAGCGTGATAGATTTGAAATCTGGCTGCAGATTTTGTTGGAGGTAACTGTTCTGGTAAAACTGGACAATTTTTTTTAAAAACAAAACGACAGTACGTGGTGCAATGCCTGCGATTCAGACTGCCGTCGTTTTTCCACCATAAAGATATACAAGTGTTTAAATGCCTGCCTTCAACTTCTCGATTTGATATTACTTTTTTTAACCTTACTTGATTTTAAAAATGGGAATTTTGGAGAGAATCTGGAATGAGAAAAAAATGGGAGGGAATTGAGAACAAATTTCAATTTCCGCTCACCTCTAGTCAGCATCAATTGTCTGACATGCTGCGAAACCTGCAGATCTTAAGATTGTTGTATAAAAATTAACAAAAATTTAAACTAAAACTTTCTTGTGCTCATCTGATAGAAATGCACATTGGTCATGGTAGGTATTTAATGAGCTATCAGTTAAAAGTTAACATAAACAAGTGGTGGCTTGACGCTACGGTCGTCTTCTTGTTCTCACTTCTTAACTCGTGTTAAACACGATTGACATCAAACGATATTCATAACCCTTTAATGCTTGCATTGTTGCGAAATCTGCCAAACACTCTAGGCAGGATTCCTTCCGTAATGATATGACATACACTGGTTACATGACATTAAAATACAACACGCTCGAGTTATTTTCGCTAAAATAAAACTTCACACTAAATTAACTATCGTTTACTAGAAGCTACTAAAATTAGAATGTTTAAAAATTTCAGTTTTCCGAAAAGCGATTTCAGTAGTATTTTACACGCGTGCAAAAAACTTATGCAATATCCAAACAATTCTACAGAATTCCCGGTTTGGCAAAAACTGATTTTCTTCCATTGGACTAATAGACTATTAAGATTAGAGTTTTAATAAAATTAGCCAACAAATAATGAACCGAACTTTGTTTGAGTCCGAGTTACATGAATGAAATATAATGGGAATGTTTCAAAACAACTTACTCGAGAATTAAACATAAACTTATTTACATATAATATCATCAACAATTTGAAGCTTATTTCCACGGCTTCAAAAATGTCTAAAAATATATACATATAATAAATAATATAAATTTATGAATACGTTTAAATAGATAACAAACATCAAAATATTAAAAAAATAAATAAACAGTAATGGATGCTGTATATAAGTATATACATGCGCAAGTATGTACGGCGAATGCAAACACTAACAATCGATCAAACGAAATTTGAGATTCACCTCCTGGCACACCTCCTCGCTAAAAAGCAACGTAGAAATGTGTAAAATGCATCATCAGCCAACCAACCAACCAGCCAACAACATGAAGCACACATCATTAACTCAGAGCCATATTGAACGTGAATGCAGCACGTAACAAGATAAAATTTTCAGAGGTAGAGGCCATTGATTAAATAATCTGAATCACCGCTCATATTTTTTGCCTTGTTCTTCCTACTTAACCTTTTGCAACTCTGCAGTCTGCAGAATAGCAAGATTAGAGATAACAACGTCAAAGCGATTCCCAACGATAACGCTACTATAGCTCCGCCTTTTAAATTATCATAAGATTCATTATCAGTGCCATGTACACGGTGGTGAGTGTTCACCAACTCGAGGATCATCTGAGGTGGTGACACGCTTCCTGTGTTGACCTCTCTCTGACCTACATTCGCCACAACACTACTCTTATTTTTCCTATCTGCAGATTTTGAAGCTGCTGTCGTCGAGAGTGGAGCTGGTGCGGTGGTCGCGGGAAGCAGTTCTGTAGGCGAACCAGTGGAGAAACGCGGGGTTGATTTGGAATGATCAGTTGTTTCCAACATCTCAGTTGAAGGGTCTGGTAATAAATTCATTATAGCACAATATAAATTTAAATGAGTAAATTTCATTACTTTAATTAACATATTTAATGTTTAAGTAATTCATTTAAGGCCAACAATTTCCAAAATGATAAAATTAAATTTTTATAAACTGAAAAACTAAACCTTAACAGAAATAATATTAAAATGAGACTTGAAGACCGTCCATGATGAAAATAAACGAAAAACTGACATGTAACCAACCAGAGGCAGAAATGAATAATACAACGATAGGATCAACACAGCATTCCTCACGTGAAATAAAAACGAAACGAACATTAATAAAATATCGAAATAAATGGTTAGAATAGCTAAAAAATGTGCAAATGGATAATAATTCAACAGAAATGAAAATAAATAAATCGAGGGAAACAGAGGCAGAAGTATAAACAAAAAGAGCAAACAATCAGTTCTAATACGTTTTACCTCTACCCCTATAAAACAAATCAAAATAATTGAGATCATTGTGGTTCTTCATTTGGCGTCCAACTTTACTATTGTAATAGGATCTGTATCTATCCAGCAACAAGTCCCGATAGACCGGATCGTATTTAAGCTTGGTTTCATAATCATTGTAATCGTTGAAGTATCTGTTGTTATTGTTGTTGTATCTGCTGCCTCTCGAGTCACTTAGTAAATAATCAGCCGCAGGATTGACGAACCGGTCATTGTACGATGCAACTTCTTCGTCATCTACGTTGCTGGCATCCTCCTCCCCATCATCATCTCTCCTCTTATAGTGGTCTCGATAATATTTCTTGAAATAGCCATTCCGGGGTTCAGCTGATTGGTGCATATACAAAGAAGAAGAAGACGATGAAGAAGATGATGACGGACGAGAATAGCGTTGCTGGTTAGTGAGGCGCTCATCGGCGTTCTTATTATCATCGCCATCGTCATTGTTGTCGTTGTTGATGCCGCTGCTGCTGTTTTTGCTTCTGCCATGTTTGAATTGTGAGGCCGGCGACGAAAACAATTTCAAGGCTGGCTGCTTGGATTTTAAAAAAGGTTTACTTGACTTTCTCGAATAATTCTCGCCACCTTCTCCCTCCTCCCTTACGCTGTCACCAAGAACCTTTTTTCCATCACCATCAACTTTGTTATCTTTACTGTTGTTGCCACCATCAGCATCTTCACGGTTGTAATGATTCTTGATCTTGAAAGCAGACAACTCTTTTACGTACATGTCATCCATGTCTGGACCTCTTCTACCAACACCTCCTTCGTTGAAATAATTATACTCACTTGGTTGCTGATCAATTGCACCTTTGTCCTTACCTCTGCTTCGACCAATCTGATTGCTTCTTTCAAAATGATACCCATTTTGTGATTGGTCAGCGATGTTTTCATTTACATCCTGGCCAGCATACATTTTATCAACAGCTGTGCTGTAGGGTTTATGCTTTACAAGTGAACTTCTACTGAAATCTTCATTATGCCTACCCAAGGATGATGTTGTAGCCTTGCCAGCCAATCTGTTCCTATCTCCTCTTGCCATTGGACCTGCTTCATTGAAATAAGATTTACTTTTGTAATTATTTAATTTCACACCCCCATCTCTACTTTCACTTTCATATCTTACTTTCTGGAAATCGTGACTATTTTTAGATTTGACATGAACTCCATTATAATCCCTGCCATCAGAGTCATCATTATTACTTATATAATCAGCTGGGTAATTCCAATTGTTTTTTCGATTTGAACGCCCTGTGGGATTTTCTTCAGCACGATCAATGAGCTTCTTCCTGTCTCCAGCTTCACTGACGCCATCAACATAATTACCCGAACCAGCAGATGCAATGCCTCCTACATTGTTGGTCAGGGTAGACGTGGATGACGGCGCCGTAGTAGAAGCTGCTGCAGTTGCGGCAGTCGTCATGGCCGGTGGTAGTTTATTGTGAATAGGAAGATCATTTGTTGTTGTTGATGATGATACTGATGATGATGTTACAATGGCAACAATTGAAGCAGCCAAAGAAGATGATGAGGACATTGTGAATGCAAGCGAGCATAGAAATAAAAATTTCAATCAGAGTAATTTAATTAATCATTAAAAAATATGAAACCTCCTCTCAGCATGATCTGATCATTGTAAGGTTGATTAGAAATATAGAAAACTATGACAGTAGATTATTTAATTATGACATAAAAAATTTAAAATTTGAGTAAGTATGTATACAACATGTGTACTACCTAAATCTGAGAAATAACGTTTCAAATACTCAACCCTGACAGCGGCAGATCTAAGGGGAGGGCCGGGGTTGCCTCCCCCCACGGTGAGTAGTACTTTTATTAGAACTACCTTTAGTACTTCTATTAGAAGTCAGTAAAACTCTTTGTTTTAACAGAAAAAGCACCATTTTATGTTGGAAATCGACCAAATATTGACATGATAAGCCAAAAAAATGGGCTACACTACCAAAATGTTGGACCCGTTTGTCAAAATTTAAACAGTTTTAAACACCCCGGAACCATGACAACCCTAACCCTAACCCTAATCTCAAGCTCAAAGCAAAAAACTTTAAACTTTCCCTACAAAAACTATCTCACCTGCGGTGTGGTGGCTGCCATTATCATCTTTCTCACCAGCCCCACCACCAGCAGCGGCGTCGTTTCTGTGGTCCTGCTGTTGATCGTATGAGCAGGCAACTTCGTCTGAACCATCATCGCACTGGTTGAACGTATCACACTTGTCGTAAAGGGCAATGCACTGACTCAGTGAAGGTTGGTCAACATTTAAACATTCAAAGGACAACTTCTGACAATCTTTTCCTGATTGTTAGTAATGTTCAATATTGTTCAAAATAATTAACTGATGAAAGATGTGAGGAATTAAAATCTAGTTTAATGATTATTCACAAACAAAATTGAACTGAGAGCAAGCAGACTTACTGCATGAACCCGCAACAGGATGGAAGCCAGGGAAGCACTGAACATTGGTAGGAGATGTAGGCGAGGTGGAGGCATGTGAATGTCTGTTGTCCTGCTGAGATGTGCTAGCTAATTCATCTAGCTGATGTTCTTGCACAGATGATGAGGATGAAGACAGTTGAATCACTTTAAAATCGGAGTGCGTATCAAAAGAACAGACACTAGGAGATTTGCAATCGAAAAGGTAGCAGGAAACCCCCGGCTTATACTATTATGCATTTATTATATCGATATAGTTATTAGGTAAGAACATTGTCATGAGAAAGTAGATTTATTATATTATTTAATAAACTTGAAGCTATAAGTATATAAGATAAGTTTGTAAATTAATATTAGTGTCTAGAAAAAAATAAATAAGCAAACTCAAATCACTCACAACACTTACATTTTTAACTCTGATAACAGCTGTGTTGCAGGGTTCTGCATGTTCACAGCACTTTTCTTGGCACTCAGCTGCAGTTTGAAGGTGAAGAGATTCTATGAAATGAGCGCCTGCTTCTAGAGATACATTTGTCTTTATAATTTGACCTTTTAGGCTCTTCTCAATAAGACATGTCTAATTAAATTAAAAAAATGAATGTTTCTAAAAACAAAAAATTGTGCCTACTAAAAATGAAATGATAAATGAGATATCAAATTTTTAGTCAATTATGATATCAATTTTAAATTAAACATTATATCATATACTCAAGAAAAGAGAAAAGACTATTCTCAACCAACTACTCCAACTTCTTAGCACTACTATTTATTTTATTATTATATTCTATAGTATATATATACTATATTGTAATATTTTTGAGATGTTTATAGTTTTTTTTTTAATAACCTTTTTTCTAATTAATAGTAGATTTACTTTACAACACATCACATTCATATATCAAACAAAGAACCGGATTCAATAAAATCAAAACAATGTTCAGTCAATTCAATAAAGTTGTTAAATTTTAATTTAACTTTTAAATTTAAATTTTAAAGTTTAAAAAAAGTTAAAGTTTTAAATTAATTATTATATTAATATTAATTCATCTAAAAAATAAAATTATAACCTCTTTATTCC
>NW_008703580.1:147559-215676 GCF_000326865.2 Helobdella robusta
ATATATATATATATATATATATATATATATATATATATATATATATATATATATATGATCTGAATATAAAAATTACTATTTGTCCGGTGAGATACTAGGTCTGATTACTAGGATTGAGCTATAGTCACCCTATTTTTACCTATTCGACATGTTAAGCTTTTATTAATTATCTCACTAGTAGAAGCTAATTGCTATACATTATAGTCCCATACATACATATATCATAATCCAATGCTTCCAATCCAACCATCAACATACATAGGGTATATAGCCCCGTTAATGCGTCGTACGTGATGTCGGCACACGTTGCCATCCGTGTAGACATCTTATTTGGTGGTGTAATATATATGACCCCATCGTATCAATATAAACCAAACTGTCCCATCTACCAAACACTGCCTTTCCCACTAACATCCAGAAATAACATTAGCATCAGTTGAAAACTGCGACTCATTAATATGAAGATTCAAAGAAGAATTAATCACCCACAATTATTCATCAACCAGCAACTACAAACAGCAAGTCACAAATCCAGCCGCAACCATGCGGGATATTCACTCGAATTAACAAATCTATCAGGTTTCCTCATAAATTACTTACCTTAATTTTTTCAAAAATATTATTCAACCAATCCATCTTGCAGGTCCAAAAACAATACGATATGTTCAATAATTGAAATACTCTGATGGGTCTAAAAATATTTTAATGAATTTCAAATATATTTCATTTTCTTTACAAAAAAAGAAACAAAAACAATAAGCCATTTAATAATTATTTTAAATAAAACTCCTTGATAACGTTGGTAAGTAAGTAGCAAACGAATCGATCGATTGAGGCGTCAAATGAACGCATCATACCGTTGCATCACACCAGCGAAATCAATCGCTGCCTGCACACAGCCATGTTATGATATATCATAAGCTGTTCGTTCGTTCGTTCGTAGTATAAACATGTCACTAGAATATCACAAGAAGTCATGAATATTCATTGAAAGCCCCCCTCTGAACATGAATATTAATGAAGTTATTAATAGAAATATTTCCGATAATAATAATAATAACATTAATAATAATAATAATAATAATAATAATAATAATAATGAAAGCAATCATAGTTATTTAGAAAAAAGTCTTGACTCGCTAGAAACTTCGTGTAGAAAAATGTAAAAATGAATTCCAAATAATTTTCCTCAAGCAAATAAAAATAAAGATCCATCGACTGCTGAAAACATTGGTAGATTTGGAGATATATATTATATATATAAATATATATATATATATATACATATACATATGGTGTAGATGTTTTTTTTTAAAAGAGGTTGCTATGGTGATAGCTGCCTTGTTGTTGATAATACAATAGGTTAAAATCAATCAAAGTTTCATCTCCCGAACTGCAGATAAAATCGATCGGTCAATCAATCAATCAATCAAGCAGTCAATCAATGAAGCTGTCAATCAATCAATCAATCAGCCAATGTTCCAAGTATACACATATACATCACATAAATACAACAGCTCGTATAGCTGTATGTGAGAGTAGCGTTGCATTACAATAAAGTGCATACGTACGTACGTGATTACAAGATGTCGACTGATTTTGCCCATTTGAAAATGAAAATATAAAAACTGTTGGTCAGGTGAACGTGCAACACAACTTACCTCGATACGTTAATTTTTCACATAATAATAAGAAAATAAATATTAATGAGTGGTAATGATCGATATAGCGCTATTTGAATGATTCTTCAACCAAGCAAAAAACAATTCAATCGATGCAAATGATGAAAATTTATTTCAACACAATAATTATATTATTGAATGCAGCAATGCAAATGATGAATGAATGAATGAGTGAATGAACAAGTGAATGAACGAGTGAATGAATGAGTGAACGAACGAGTGAATGAATGGTGAACGAACGAGTGAATAAATGAAAAACTAAAGAAAAGCGTATTTCATTCAATTATCATTAATTACAAAAACTTGATAAAACATTTCATCGTTAAAAAATAAAAAACGTCACACAAGAGTAGAGTTCCGTTGCAATGCACGTGCAATTTAACGTCGTATAATAATAAATAATAATAATCATAATAAATAATAATAATCATATTAAATCATAATAATAATCATAATAGCAGCAATAATAACTATGGAATTATATCAATAATATCACAGTAGCAAGAAGGGCTTCAACCTCCTCTCCAAAACCACCACCACCATCATCATCGTCATCATTTTGTAATATTTATACTAAGTAGATAGTAAATGGTATCTTATAAACACACATACACACACTAACACACACACTTGTCGTCGTCTTCATCTCCATCATTATCAGTTAGTAACGTCTTGACAGGCAGCCAAAACTTTAACAATTAGGGAAACAATAACAAAAAAGTAATTATAAAATTATAGCGGTAATAACTTTGATGCCGACAATTAATTGCGAGTTAAGAAGAAGGCTATCATAGATGTTATTAATTTTAATTTTTTTCGTTAAATTGTTGTAATTTGGAAAAAGTAAATTTAAAATTTAATTTTTCCAGTTAATTTTTCCAGTTGCTTCTTTTTGTCTTTCATGAGAACAAATGTTTATCTAATTTTTAATTGACATTCTGTAAAACTTTGACGATTTATGTTCTTCCAGGTGGTTGTGCTAGATGAATTTCTCAATGAACTCTTCAACAAACCATCTCGCTTTCTTATCATTTACGTTGTATCATATTGAGGAGAAAAATAAAAATATTGTATTGTATCATCTATACACATGACCAGAGGATCTACAACAAAAATAATAATAGCATAGTAGTAATAATACCAACTACATATCCACCCAACCTACATACCTGATGAGTGCAGCATTAACACGAGCAACAAAGTTTTTACCTTCATTTTATATCCATCAAAAACTCACACACACACACACACACACACACACAGAGAGAGAGAGAGAGAGAGAGAGAGAGAGAGAGAGAGAGAGGGAGAGAGAGAGGGAGAGAGAGAGGGAGAGACAGAGAGAGAAACAAATAAAGAATGAGAAAGAAAGACAAACCGACATGTGCAGTAGAAATAGATATTACACCATTTCATAGCAAACCACACTCATACGGCGAATGGCGACAGCAGTGCGGATACGTTAACATCATCATGATGATGATGGTTGAGATGATGATGATGGAACACCATGATGATCAACCATCAGCCATCCTTCATTAAGATCGTGTTATAAACGCGAATACGCATGGAGACACGCACACTGACACAACATACATAGGTGCGGTGGTATAAAGAGGTTACATTGCATTCAGATGCGTGACATGTGTTGTGTGTGTACACAAGTAAGTACGTACTTACGTACGTACACTGGAGTGCACACAACTTTAAAGTGATAATTCTCTTTTTAAAGATGCCATCTAGGCGGACAAAAAAAATGACCTAGATAGATAAATATTAGTACAAGTCTCAATAATATTACCTACTATAGAGTGCAGTAACAACTTTGATGATAATCATCTCACTGGCATGAAGAGACAGCCCGGTAAGAAATTGAGAGCAACACATTCATTTCAGGCACGTCGCAAACAAACATTCACAACCTACGACTGAGTGAGAGAAGGGACGAGAAGGAGGTGGATGAATGAAAAAGTGAATGAATGAATGAAAAAGTGAATGAAAGAATAAATGAATGAGGTGCAGATGAATGAAAGTGATTCAACAAATAGCTAAAACAAATGCTTAGGTAAATATTTGAAATCCACCAGCATTATATATATATATATATATATATTTATATAAGCGCACACGCACACACAAATACAGGCAAGCATTAATTACAACAATGATGACCAATCCATCCATCGTGTGTAGTCAGCAAGAGGCAACTGACTCATCATAATTTCATGCAAATATTAATGAATATTAATGACTTCTTCAAGTTTCTCCGCATAATAAATAAATTATGCTAATGACATGAACATTAACAAGGAGCAAATAATTAATTAACATTAATTAACTCACAAAAATAAAAAACCCGAAGTGTGTGATAGATTTAAAAAATTATCATCAATTGACTTTCGCTTTCTTTGTCCGTCAATGTGAAAGTTAAAAAGAAGAAGAATTTGATAACAATAATATTTTGAGATAATAATAGCAATATTATTATTATTATGTAATAACAGGAACGGTAAAAGTAAAACCAGGTGATAATAATGATGATGTTGGAAACAGAAAAGAAACAGCAACGAAACCAAATCAGAACGTAAAACTTTTCCAAATATGACACTTGAAAATTTCAATTTAAAAACTCTTTGAAATAATAACAACAACAACAACAATAATAATAATAATAATAGAAATATTAAAAGTAATAACAATAACGACGCCAGGACAAAAGCATCTTCATCGTCGTCACCATCAAAAATGTGATGTGACACAAACTTAAATCCATATTAATGATGATAATGCATTCTATATTATATATATATATATATATATATATATATATATCTACAAACATATATATATATATACACACAGGCGCACACACATATATAAATATATTTATCTCACTTGCTTGCATATATATATATATATATATATATATATATATATATATGTGATTAAGCAATAAGTTAGCTAATGATATTATTATTATCTTTAATATAACAACTAATAATAATAATAAACACTACTATAATATAATGACAGAATATATATATATATATATATATAAGGTAAGAGCGTTAATAAGTGGCGGCCCACAGGTGACAACAACTAATAAAGAAAAATACGTCAAGCACGTGAATCAGTCTGTTGGCTGGGCCCACCGAGTTTGTTTCTTCATTCATTCATTCATTCATTCATCTGCCCATCCATCCATCCATCTTACTTTATATTTCATATTCCAGTTATGTAAAGTTAACTGCTTGTATGGTTTAAGGAACCGAGCAGTTGATCGGCCACGAATCATGTGGCCAATTGAATCGAACTATTTCACCGATGAGCCTATGGATAAAACAACAGCCTATAAATAAATCTGTTGAAACTCTCGATCAATCTATTGATTGATCGAGTACTTAATCTGTAAACATACCAATCAATCAATCAATCAATCAATCGATCGATCAATCAACCAATCACAACCTCAAACACATGCACACAATCCCTCTACTGAAAGAGCAGACTAACAAATGGCAGAAACAACAACAGCACCTCTCATCTTCCACCCCTCAAAAATCATCACCATCATCACCACCATCATCTTTCTTCTTCGCCTTCATCTTCATCTACTTGTGGCCCCACCACTCTGACTGACCAGTCTGAAACTGGTTGCCATAGTAACCCTGGTGGAAACCTCCATAGACGTAGGCAGTAGTCGGTTGTTGGTTGTAGAGGAGATGGTTGTTGATTGGCAGTTGTGCTTGCGCTGCTTGTTGGTGCGCCTGCTGTTGTTGTTGTTGTTGCGGATGATGTGCAGCTGTGAGCGGTAGCTGCTGCTGCTGGATGGCAGTGGCCAAGTTGGGCTGTGGACGAGCAAGTTGCGGTTGCTGCGTTGTTTGTTGAAGTTGATGATGCTGCCTGTAGTCTCGAGAGGCAAACCCTGTATTGAACCTATACACGAATTTAATTTATTAATAAGTTAACTGCATACATTTACTGTAGAATAACAACATCAACCACAACAAATGGATTCAAACAGACAGACGATAACCTACGTCAGGGATGGGCAAACTACGGCCCGCGGGTCGCAATTTTTGAGGCCCCCGCGAGGCGAAAAAATTTGCTATTTAAGTACATACGCGGCCCTTCAAAGGTAAAATAGTTCTCAATGCGGCCCTCACAGCAAAAAGTTTGCCCACCCCTGACCTACGCGAGTTAGTCAAATACGAAAAATAAAATCCTTCAGATGATGGATGAAGAGTGAGAAAGAGACCTCTTGATAGCACTGTGCTTCTTGTTAGCACTGCCAGCAGCAGCACCGGCAGCCGCTGAAGAGGACCCTCCGTAATAGTTCCTGCTGGCCATGTCGTTCAACCAGATCGGAACTTCCTGGTGAGCCTCTGACAGCAGCTCCAGCAGATCCTTCGCCAGGCCTCGATTCTTCTCATTAAAGAAGCTTGTTGCCAGTCCTGTATTCAAATAACATGATCACACAAAATGAATGAATGATCCAAACTGATAAAACTATATCATCATCATCATGTACGTATAAAGAAACACCCAGGGTTTGTTGACGAAAGCCCCGAGTTGCCCTTGTTACGTGATCCCGCACATTAAACCATCCTTCCCCCTCTTCTCTATTCTGGTTTCAGGTCCAGTGCCCTTATGTTCTTTGACAAGACTTCTTTCCAGGTGAGATTGGGTCTGCAACTTTTCCTTAACACGCCAGTTATAATAGTTCAACATTTCATCACCCTGTCCTCAATTGCTTCCCTCTGATCCAGTTTAAAAAGTTAGGGTTAGGGTTACGTGAACCCTAACCCTAACCCTTGTTACGTGATCCCGCACATTAAACCATCCTTCCCCCTCTTCTCTATTCTGGTTTCAGGTCCAGTGCCCTTATGTTCTTTGACAAGACTTCTTTCCAGGTGAGATTGGGTCTGCAACTTTTCCTTAAGACGCCAGTTATAATAGTTCAACATTTCATCACCCTGTCCTCAATTGCTTCCTTCTGATCCACAGTTTAAAAAGTTCCCCTTACCTTTTTATATTAGAAGAATAAAACTAAAAACAAAAAAAGAATGAATTCAAAAACATACATACACAGAAAGGATGAACTTACCCAAATTTCCGACTCTTCCGGTCCTTCCAATCCTGTGGACATATTCCTCAATGGAACCAGGCAGGTCAAAATTGATGACATGCTTCACATTGCTGATGTCCAATCCACGAGCGGCGACCTACAGCACACCACAATACGCCACATCAACAACGTTAATGCTGCTATCATCATTGCCATGCACAACTACAAAACAGAACAGCCAGTGGCAGTAATAACAAGATTTAATATAACACTTGCCTGTCCCAGACCAGCAAAGAGATCAAACAACGACTAACTGCAGTAGCAACAAGAATAGGAGTCTTGCCAGTCTTGAATGCTTTCAATGCTTCTTCCCTCTGCCTCTGTGATCTGTCTCCATGTATCGAGTTGGTTGGAAAGTTCTCCATGGAGAGAAAAGCATGCAACTGGTCAGCTCCTTGTTTGGTTTCCACAAATATCAGGATCAAGTTGTTTGGACCTGTGCACACACATTTGAATGTACGTTTGTATTTGTGCAGGCGTGTGAGCAAGCCAATGTGATGTAGTGCATTAGAAACATTAAATCAGCATTTCATCATATTGTTATTTCACTGGCTGAACTGAAAGAACAGGCAGCAAAAAATTGAGACAACAAATGGAAAAAATTTAACAAATATCTTGAGGCAAAGAATGAGTGAATTATCAAACGACTGAACAAAAGTTTGAAACCTGAAGCAGCAAGAAGTTCCAGGAGGACGACCCTCTTCTCATATTCTTCAACCCACAACACCTTCAAAAAAATCACAAAGCTACAATTACTGAATAAACATTTATTTTTATTTATTTAACCCACAACACCTTCAAAAAAATCACAAAGCTACAATTACTGAATAAACATTTATTTTCAAATCATTCAAACTTTGCAAAGTAGCTGGAGCAGTGTTACAAGCATCTGGATTGTAGAGCAGAACAATTAAATAAATGATAATCTACATATGATAGATGTAAGCAAGCAGTGTTACGAATATAGAATCAACTTGCAAGTTAGCTAAAGAGTGAAGACACAAATTTCTCATCAGTGCAACGTTGGGAAGTCAATTAGAGAAATTGAACAAGGAGGTACATATGTAAGTAATAAAACAGAAAATTTAAGTATAGTATATGCCACATTCACTTATAGCATTGTAACCAATAAAACGAATATAATTACGTTTTGATTTTTTAGATATGTTTTCAAGCAAAATGATTGAACAATGCAGACAGACAGAGAAAAAGACAGACTACCATACCAACCTTCTGTGTGATGTTCTCACTGGTACTACCAACTCTGCCAACAGCAAGGAAGATGTAATTGTGCAAGAAGTCACGAGCAAGAATCTGTTTAATTGTGTATTTATTAATTTATTCATTCATTCATTTCATTTCATTTGTAAGAACCTTTTAAACTATATATACATCACTAAGCAACAGAACGAAACATATTGCATTAATAAGACCAAACAGATGGAAAGACAAGACAAGACAAAAAAAAATGAGCAAATTCAACAAGCCTGAATTTCTCTGGGGAATGTGGCACTGAACATGAGTGTGTGTCGAACTCCTGTGGCGGGCATTGTGTCCTTCTCGACAATTCGACGGATCTGCGGTTCGAACCCCATATCCAGCATGCGATCTGCCTCATCCAGCACTAGGTATCTGCATGCATCAATACATTTGTGTGAGTCATCAAGGAAATACATGGCTAAATATTTACACGTTAGAACATGTAACTATAGATCATATTTAAAATAAATGCTTGATTGTATGTCTTGCCATCTTCAGCATAGCAACAACTAGTGACAGTGTTATTTATAGATGCTGTGATGGCGACATTGCAAATCAATAACAAACGATGAACTAACTGGACTCTATCCATGCCAATCTTTCCTCTCTCAATCATGTCGACCAATCTACCGGGGGTAGCTACCAACAAGTGACATCCCTGGATAATTGAGAGGAAGAAGGTGAATAAATGAGAAAATGAGGGAGAGAGAGAGAGAGAAAAGAGGATGAAGCAAAAAGAAGCTAGCCAGCTAACCTTGAGTAGATCCTGCATCTGTGCATTGATATCTGCTCCTCCGTAAACGATGCACGCACGAACGTGCGAACGATAGGAGAACTATGGATGAGTTAAATGAATAAATATCATATGAATGTACGGCTCATATGCAACTTGTACAATTGTACATGTACTATAAACATGTACAAGTTAGCGTGTAAACAGACTGTAATGAAACATCACAGTGATCAAACGAACGAGAGATAGTAGAAAAATTGAATGAATGAAAAATGTACCTTCCTGGCCTCATCATGAATCTGACTCGCCAGCTCTCTTGTAGGGGCCAGGACCAATGCAATTGGGTACTGCTTCTCCTGCTTGTACGGTCGAGACTGCCAGATATTGAAATAAATTTCCAAATATTTTATTTTTTTACTTAGGCATTAATTTTCAATTTATAATAAAATGGATGAATGAACGAACGAAAGAATAAATAAAAATAAGGAAGTGAAAGAATAGACACTAGAGAAATTAGAGTTGAATGTACACATACACTGACAGAGCCATTAGAAGCACTGCTGCACGGTCCATTAGCATAGATCTGACTCAAGATTGGAACAAGGAAGGCTGCCGTCTTGCCAGAACCTGCGTCCATCCATCCATCAAACATCATTGTTTATAATTTTAAATGAAAAGAGTTGCAGTTGACGATGAAATGATTGTGAGAAAGATGTGAAACCTGTCTGAGCGCAAGCCATGATGTCTCTCTTCTTGACAATGATGGGAATGGCATACTTCTGTATGGGTGTTGGTCTTTCGTACTGACTTAACTTTATGTTGTTCTTGATTATCTCGCCCAAGTCGATGTCATCAAACTAAATCATTAATGCGATATTCAAGTACCATTAACACAAAATGATATAATTGAAACATCAATTTCAATTCATGAAATATTTATTTAACATGTCAACTATTACATTTCTTGACAAAAAAAACTGCTAATAATTGAGAACTTTTTCTATGTTTCTGCTCACCCACCTACCTACCTACCTACACAAAATAGCTGATCTTACATTGAAATAATCAGCACAACAGAGGAATTAATTATTAATACAAATTAGACAGCAACCTAACTAAACTACTAACCCTGTCGATGTGGGGAGGGCAATCAGCGCCGGTGGCTTCAACAGGGATGTCCTCGTACTTGCTGAAGTTGATGCCAGTGTGGGCTCCTCCAAACAGTTCACTGCAACCATTTAAAAAAAATATCCTGATGTTAATCATCAAACAACTCATTTCATAGAAAATTACTATAAATGATTTAATATGCATCAAAGAAAAAGTGAACAAATAGAAGAATGAATGAATAATTAATAAATGACAAACTGTTCCAATTTTTCATTCCTGGGCAGGGCCTTGGTCCAGTCAGCCGGATCGCATTCCTTGTTCTCATCAAAATGTCCACCTTCACTGTATGGGTGGCTGTCATGATGATGATGATGGTACCCCAGACCAACTCGTCCGCCAACGTACCCTCCTCGCCCCCTTGCTGGCACGGGCATGCTGTATGGGGGGTGGTAGTTGTATGCTGCGTCCCCAGATGCGTTGTCCAAGTGTGAGCTTCAAAATTAAATTTTATAAGAAATTTTATACCTACATATAACAAAAGTTGAAAGAACAAAAATGAAAAATATTTTGCTGTTACTTCATGTATGGTTTGTTGTTGTTGCTATTGAATGAATTCAACAAGGGCCCTCGCATGTTTCCATTCCACTGGCTCGTTTGACCACCCCTTATAAGATCAGGCACCTCCCTGTCAGCACTCCATCCACGAATACCTCCTCTGTATAAAAATTCATCAATCAAAAAATGTCCGCTAAATATTAAAAAGAAAAGTTTTAATTAAAAATACAAGAAAGTTTTAGCGTCATATACTAAAATTTAAATAAACATAACATTTACATAAAAAATGAACAAATTTCTAAATTTGGTGCTAAAAAGTAAAAATTCAAATGTAAAACTGAATGGTTAAAGTTCTGGGATAATAAATGCTGATAAAAGTTGATATAAACGTACCTTGCCCCACGATTGTTACTACTGTTGAAGACCATTCCTCCACCACGACCGACATTAAAATCATTAGGTTGTACAGGTCTTGGCATAGTTTGAAATTTGTTGTTTCCATTGTTATACACTGGAGAAAGAAATACACATTTAAGCATTTAAATACATTTCTTTTGTTCATGATATAAAAATGTAGCATATTACTGATCTGCTTACAATTCATTTGAGGTGTCTGTTGGGGTGGCATGAACCTCTGCTGAGCTGGTGCCTGCATTGTCACTAACTTCTGCTGCTGATTATTAGGTATTCCAGATGCAAACCTATTAGCAGAACCTGAAATAAAAATTATATATCAGCCAGAGACTGAATCCAAAACTTCCTTAAAAGTTGACATTATTAAGAAAAAATAAGATAATTTATCATTTTCTTTAACCTTGTGGTGGGTAGGCTAAGAAGGAGGCTTGTGGATAGTAAACATTATTGTTTGCATTGTATGCAGATCTGGGCTGGTTTCTGCCAGTCAATGTAGATGCTTCAATCGGAATATGAAACATTCATTTAATATTTTGAATGCAAAATTTAATAAAAAGAATGATTAAAAAAACAGAGATGTCTTCTCTAACTTCCATTATTGTTGTAACCTCCTCTTTGCCTGCCTCCTCTAACGTCCAAACTTGCCATCTACAAAAAATTATCTCTACGTAAATTTTTTCCTTTAAAAAAACAAAATTTCTTTTGGAAGTAACTAACTTGTTGTTCCAAACTCGCTTCAGTAGACGGCATCTTTTCAAATCAATTGCAAACAACACAGAAAGAAAAAATATCACTAACAAAATGGCGAACGAGGATGGATTTAGTTAAAAAAATTTAAAAAAATACTAAAAATAATAGTTTTGCATGTTGCAACGGAAAACAAAGTGGAAAAAATTAGGAAAATGTTCACCCATAAAACTTTTTTACTTTTGTTTGATCAAACATTCAATGAAAATTATTAAAAAAAATTATCAATAATTTTCCAACCATCGCTCTGGCAACGTTTTTCACTTGAAGTCATCATCGTCGTTCTCTCATGTTTAGCGTTCTTTTCCTATTTTTGAATTTCTGGAGTTGCGTTGGTGCTCAAGCGAGTTAGTTATCAAACCGTCAAATGTTAAAAAGTGCATACTAGCTTAACTAATTAAAATTTAAATTTTTCAAGGCATTAATGTCTGGGAAGGCGTACCCTTTTGGAAAGATGCTGTTAAATCATTGGCCCTGTGCTATTGCATTTTAATATCGTTTACCTTGATTCTACATTTACTTCATTTCTGCTACAAGAGAAGAAAAAACAAGGCACGAAATGTATCACAATTAGTTCGGCCGTCGAAACAAGCCGCATCACAAAAACAAACAAAAGCTACGACACCTGAAGTTCCTGCTCTACCACCAAGTGTCCCATTGAGTCCGGATGTTTTACCTACAAACTATCCTCACCCAGGTGTTGCTCAAGTTCCTACGAGGCCACCTGCTTCGCCTCTTGGAGTGGTCAGACCTGCAGAAACATTAACAGGAATGAGACTTGGACCTCCGAGAATGCCAACTGGACCCCCAGGTATGATGAGACCTCCACCTCGACCACCAAGAATGCCACCTGGTGCTCAGAATATGTCGAGACCTGTATCAGGAATGCCTCCAGGAATGCCACAGAGAATGCCGCCAAGACTACCTCCAGGGGCACAAGGATTGCCAAGACTACCTCCAGGGGCACAAGGATTGCCACCAAGGTTGCCACCAAGACCGCCAGGAACACTGCCTCCTCGACCTCAAAGCCCCATGCAACCTCTCAGGCCAAGACCACCGCCTCCTAATTGATCATTATGCATTTGATAATGATTATCAGTGTTATTTTGCGTCAAATTAGAAACATTGATAAAAATGTAGGTACATGGACATTATACTATATCAGTATATAAATACGCAAGCCCTGGATTAGACTTTTTAATAAACAAGAAGTTTTTTTAAATTATGCATAATAAAAATTAAAAAAATTCAAATATGGAAAAAATGACAAATCAAGTAAAATAATTGTAAAAGATCGGATAAAATGTAACTAAAAGTAGTAACCATTCATGCAAATTATGAATCATTCAATTTAATTTAATGCATTGAAAATTTGAGATGAGAAAATGAATGTGATCTTTCAAATTCCACAAGCAGAAGCCTGTTCAAGAGATATGGCATCAACAATTTTGGAGATGAGCTTCTGAAGTTCGCAGGATCGCTGCTTGCTCAACTCTAGAACTTCTTCATGGTTTGGCTTCTTGTTAGAGTCGAATACGTCAATACACTTGTTCGTAATGAGTGATATCCCAAGGCAGCGCATACCACGATGGCGAGCCACTACAACTTCAGGCACTGTGCTCATGCCAACCATGTCACCACCTATCAACTTCAAAAATTTAACCTCTGAGGGACTTTCAAATGTTGGACCAACTTGGTAAATATACACCCCTTCGCAAACAAAGTCCATTTTGCAGTCTTTGGCCATTTTAAGTGCGATGTCTCTCAACTCTTTGTCGTAACAGACTGTGGTTTCCTGAAATCTTGCACCAAATCTGTAACATTATGAGATTGTGAGGATTAAAATGTTCAAGTTATAATTAGGAAAAAAAATTAATTGAAACCTTTCATCGTTGAGTCCAACGAGAGGATTGAAACCACACAATCCGGGTAAGTTAATATGATCTTTCAAAATGATCAGATCACCTTCTTTTGTTTTTTCTCCAACACCACCAGCAGCATTTGTGAGGATGACCACTTTTATACCCATGCTATCAAACACTCTCATGGCAAATGTAACCTGAGAGATAAGCAATTGCAAGTTAGTGAAATCTTGAACTAAAAAAAATTCAGGTAATTTTACATGACCTTCCACAAAGGTTGACCCTCGTAAGCATGCACACGACCTGACATACAAACAACATCTTTGTTCCCTAACTTGCCAAAAACCAGTTTGCCAGCATGACCCGGGACTAAGGGTTTGAAATGAATAATATATTATTTATTTCATGTCTATACTTTAAGAAATTTAAGATTAAAAGTGCTTTAAAAATTTATATTTGTATTGAGCAAGTTAGCCAGTGGATTAACCAGCTAACCACTGCTAATTGGAAAGTTTGGAATGTCCTTGTAGCTGATTAATTCGGGATCCTTCAATATGCCTGTTATTCCACCCAGTCCTGATCCACATACTATGGCAATTTTGGGTCTTTGAGCCGTTTTGGAGAAAATGTAGTCTTTTGATTCCGTTATCGACTTCAAAAGTTTTCTTAAAATTTTGAAATATGTCACCGATTAAAATTAAAAAGCTAAGCAGGTAAGAGTGATACAGACAGAAACGATGATAAATAATTGAATCCGAGAAAAATGAAATGTAAAATTACTAACTCAGCGTCACAGTCTTCACTACTCATTTTGTGTCCGCCAATTAGTGTTTCCTGGGTTAGTACTTGGGTTAGTACCGGATTGTGCTTTAAAAATCGATCGTTACAACTTTTAAACCGAGAAAAATTCCAGTGAACAAAGTACAAGAGATGTGCGGAGAAAAAATTGTTTTCAAAACGATATTACGCTTTTATAAACGTCACTCAAACAAAAAGATACTTTCATCGTGTTTCACTCAAAATAATTTTCATTTAAATTTGATTAAAAATGAGCATGTACACTGACGAACTCGCGGAGCAACCTCAGGAGCTGACAGTGAAAGATTACACGAAAGAGTGGGTTTTATACTTATTAAACGACAAAACGCTTAAATAACTGCTATAATAATCTATTAAATTTCTGTCTACACTCAGAGCAGTAGCTGGTTCTGCAATAATTAACGATATTCTCTTCAAAGCAATCCGCCTCTACACGACATGTACGCCGTACGTAGTCAGAAGTCCGTGTTTCAGCTCCGTGGCAGTGAACGAATCTGCAACAAACCTGGCCATTTGCTTGAATGAGTTGGACTTCTTGAAGGAGCAGTGTGTCTCAGCTCTCAAACCACATTCCACCACAGTGGTCTACGATCTCCTTCAGTCTGGAATGTTACCTGAAGAGTTACTGCCTCTAAATGGATTCACCTTTTAATTAATTTTTATATTATATTTACATAACTACGTATATGAGGTTTTTGAAATATAAAAACAATTGTTCATTGATCATAGAGCAATAATGGGTCTGCAAGATGATGAAGGAACCTATTTGATCTCTGAGTTGATAGAGCAAACTGGCGAACATGAAAACAGTGAGGAAGTTGAAGATGAAGGAGTAGAGGGTTACTTTCTGCAATTCAGTTTCTCCAATTAAACAGATGCCTGCAGTAAACACTGGCGCACTTTTATAAACATAAATAATTCATGCGTAGAGTGTTCATAATTAACAATGTTGATTTTTATTAATTAAATTATATTGTTAGTAAAATTAAACTTGCTTACTAGAAATAGAGCAGGAAAGTGTGGCAGAGTCTAACAAGGAGCTAGACATGGCCCTCATATGCGACAAGATCAAACTGGCCTCTGCAAGAATGATTGTCGATGCAATTTACAAAGAGGCGGCAACGACTGTTCAAGTTGCGCTAACAAAAGGTTCGTTCGTCTTCCATGTTGTCTTCATTAGCGCCGCCATCCTTTATCTCATCTTTTTCATTTTCATCATCCCCTAATTCATTTGTGACAATTTCATCTGTTTTTATTCGTCATCCATTATCAAAAGAAATCTATTTTTATCTTATGAAATTTATTATAAAATAATGTCACAACTCATGATAGTTGTAGAATCAGGAATTCGGCTAGAAAGTCATTAAATTTAAATATAAGATGACTGATTAAATCACAAACATCTTTAGTCACAAATAAAAAATGAACTCACAAATACGGCTTGATGACAATTAAAATTCACCAACGTTCATGTTCCATGAAGGCAAGTCGCCATGGCTCGATAAAGTGAGAACAACACTTGATTTGAATTCAGTTCTTGATGTGCAAGGATGGCTCGAAAAACTTACTGACTGCGTTCGAAATCTCGAAAACCGTTTGTCACACTTTAATATTGAATTTTCTTTTGTAATGTTTAATAATGCAACATCAAAGTTCAATAAAACACGAATTCACAATTATTAGAAGTTCATTGAAGAAAATGATCAGAGCTCATTAAAACTTTTACTTTGCAAATTCGACAAGTAAAATAACATTATTAAAAGTCAGTAAAACACACATTTTAAGCACCATTGCACAAGAAATCATCATTTTATGTAGAGAAGAAAATTGACCAAAAATTGATGTGATAAGTCAAAAAAGTCGCCAGCCTAATTTTATATACACTGCCACAAATTTGATAAGTTTACTGGCCCCTAACCCTCGTCAGTCAGTCAGTTAATTTAATCATTTTCAAATTTTGGCCCCTCCCCGTCAAACTTATCTAGATCCGCTCCTGGGCATGGGTTTAATTACCTTTTATAAAAGTTAACTTTGCTAGCGTACACAGACGGAGTGAGACAAAAATATCATCTTATTCGATTAGCACTAAATAAATAAACAAATTGAAATTTGTGTACCTCACAACTTAAGCTCTGCCTCCACAGACGTTGAAGTGGAACAGGTTTGTGGACTCAACCCTAAACGACGCGAGGCAGGTGAGGCTGGCCACCTTTGAAATCTGGTCAGAAATCAACGCCACACTTACGGACAATCTGCAAGTTTGCTCAGTTCAACATCAATAATATTAATAATATAATAACGAGTACGTGATGGAAGATTTGTTGGCTTGATGTATGATAGAAAATGAAAAAGATTTTGATGAATGAACGAATGAATGACAGGTGAATGAAGGATTGTTGGATGAGTTAGTGAGGCACCACATCATCAACGAGCACATCAAATCAAGGCTGAGCACACTTCCCAACAGGAAGGCCAAGGTTCGCTGACCTGACGAGCTGAGTGAATGAACGGACGTCGTTGTGTAGTTGTTCGCTGACACACTCTCTCTCCATCTCTCTCTCTCTCTTAATTATCTTATTGTTAATATTAATAACTCGTGAATTCAAAATTATGAGCGCAAAATTAAAAATAATTCGGTTTTCAAACATAGTTAGAAAAATTGTTAAAACTAAAGTGTAACGTCAAAGACATACAGACAGGCAGGCGATGAGTAAATCAATGAACCACCACCATCCATAGCACACTTATCGAATTAAAGACCAACTAAGAAACTAAATAACTAACTATTCAATGAACGAAAGAATGAATGAACGAACGAACAAATGAAAAAATGACCAAACGAACCAGGTGAAGTACTTGCTGAACTACTTACTGGACATGGGCTCTTCGGTGATGTTCACATTCGGAAACATCCTCACAAGCATTGGACAGAAGTCATTGGGAAGGATTGTCATCAAGAGACTGAATGACAACAAGATACCCACCAACCTGCTCTGACGATCCGTCTTCTCTACCACCGGTATTCTCCGAGTTTGGTAACATTTAAACTATTTTCACGCTTCATTATTCCCTCTGTTATACGTGGTTAAAATTTTTTATTTTCGTTTAACAAGTCGTTTGACGAACTCAGTTTACCTTAACAAATGATTATATTTCATCAAAAAATATGAACAGGCTCCACTGTAAATGTTAAAAAATTAATGTTGAAATTTGCATAAAACAAAATGGAAAAATATGCAAGCAGGTCAAGATGATCACCAATCACCGATAGTTAAAAATGTATGTCAACAAAAACAACAACCAATCATAACATACATACATACATCAATATTAATACATACAAACAAACACATATAAATACAATCAATAAGTTAACGTATGAATGTGAACCAAATAATTATTAATAGCAAGAATGATCAGACCGTGTTGTAAATGTACAAAACCATAAATACAATCAAATGCAATATATCAAATGCGTCTATGGAACATTCAATAAATACAATCAATGAATCCATACATGCAAATTTGTCAGTGCAATTATTTCTCCATTCTCAATCAAATGTACGTGAGACATCTCTACCAACATGAGAAGGATGATTTTGAAGAATAAATTTCAAGGACAGGAAGAATAGACGTTTATTAATGGCAGATTCGATTTTTTGAATGATTTGCTCAGATTTCGATCATCATCATCGTCGTCATCATCAATCACCAAAATGTATGCATGCATGCATGTATGTATGCGCGTATGTATGCGTGCATGTATGCATGTATGTATGTATGTGCGTGTGTATGTATGTTAAAACCTCGTCATGGCGGTCTAATTGTTTTTTTATAACAGTAGATTCAGACGTTCCACTCTCAAGTTATCGGCCTGTGTCAAGCCCTGTGTTTCGTTTACTACCGGGGATGTTTTCAAAACCATTGACAGATATAATTTCAGATTTGGCTGATGATATTCAAATCATTGCTAGTGCCCCCTTTTGTCGTTTTGATGATTTGGTCTGTAGACTCAGATCATATCTTTCGGAAATTATTGACTGGATGACGACTAATAGCCTTAAATTGAATCAATCGAAAACTTAGTTTTTACCGGTTGGCACTAGGCAGCAAGTGGAAAAAATGAACATTGAGTCTATCAGACTTGGTGATTCTGACATTAAAAAATAGACTTTTGCAATAGTCTATATTACGGCCTGTCTGGTGTAAAAATGTCTAGACTGCAGTCGTTTCAAAATTGAGTTGCAAGGTTGGTTTCAGGTGGCATTAAATACGATCACGCTAAGCCAATTCTTTTGGCTTTTGGTCGAAGGAATTTTTCCGTAATGGTTCCAGCTGTCTGGAATGTCTTGCCTAACCAGGGACCTTCGTGATTCTGCGTTGTCTGTTATTCAATTTCGTAAAAAGTTGAAACCCCATCTTTTTGTCCGAGCCTACCCGTGCTAATGTCTCTTTCTCCCTCCATTCATTGCATTGCTTTAGTGACGTGCTACGCAATGTACTGCAATAATAATCGTAGGCGCCTCTGAGATCTTTTTAAAGGGCGCTTACAAACATACCAATAATAATAATAATAATAATAATAATAATAATAATAATAATAATAACAACAACAACACTAATAATAATAACAACAACACTAATAATAATATCATACATACATGTACGTATGTATATATACATGTACGTATGTATGTACGTATGTATGTATATATACATGTACGTATGTATGTATATATACATGTACGTATGTATGTACGTATGTATGTATATATACATGAACGTATGTATGTACGTATGTATGTATGAAAATTGAAGACTGAGAGACCACTTCATCATTGAGACATATTAAATTGGATGGATCAAAATTGAAATAGATGAAAATGATCATCTAGCACACGAGTTCCCCAAAGAAGCAACATCAACATACATCATGGCTGACGGCTAGTTAGCTAGTTACCAATCCATGAAACAGTGCATGCATTCATTGCTAGATGTACATATACACCCGTTGACATATACAAGCAAATGTCATATATAGATAATCATAAGTATAAGGTATACAAATATACACAACTATAAGATGAATGAATCAACGAATATTATCAACATTTACCATAATAATACAAAATATTTATCAAATTTATTAACATATTTCTAATTATGACACAGAGAAAGTTCGTTAAACATTAAAAGCACGACCATGCCGTGAAATTAAAATGCGAGATGAAGTGGATTGTTATTGCAGTTACGAAACGGCATTGTGTGATTGGCGGTATGAAGGAGGTCCGTTCTACGTCAAATGAAGTTTGATTGACTGATAGGTAGGTAGATTGTTAGACGACGTGACTTGACTGGCTGGTGTTGTTGTCACTATCGTCAGTTGTATCCAATAGTGGAGTCTTGTCCACCTGACTGCTTTCCATTGGTTCTTGTAGGAGAGAATTAAAAAATTATTTAGAAAGAAATTTTAAAATGATCTCTATACTTCAATTAATGAACACGAAAGCAAGCCACGGCAGATAATACGAATATTGAATAATTACGAATCACGGCTTGTACTACGAAATGATTAGTAAGATAAATTGATGTTGGCGTTAAGTTCATAATAAGCAAGAAAGAAAGTTGAAGTGCTGCAACAACTCACCAAGAAGAATATCTCCCCTGGTAACCGACGACTCAACTCCATGCGCATCTCTGTTTCCATGGCAACTGCCCAGAGGTTCAGGCATGTAAGAAGCCACAATGATGGCCACCATGACGAGAAACCCTCCAAACACAAAAGGGGGTCCAGGTATAATCAGCTGATTGGTTGGTTGGTTGGTTAGTTGATTGTGATTGGTTGTTTGATTGATTGTGGTTGGTTAATTGATTGTGATTAGTCTGTTAGCAGTAAACAATATAAACATAAACAACAACATGAGCAATAGAAATAAAACATCTTTGTTAACGAATCTCCATTTGCATTGATAGCAATTACAACGATTACAATAATAATGAAAATGTTAATGATGCAACACCTTTGAGTGCAGTGTTGGGTCTGTCGTTGTGATGTTGTTGTTGTTGTTGAAGGTGTTGATGTTGTTGCTGAGTGACGGCTTGTTGATGCTGGTTATGTCCACTTTGAAGAGATAGAAGATGAAGCCGAACATGGCAGGCCCTAAACCATTGCACAGCCCCCTTATACCTGTTATCACTCCTTGACTCGCTCCTGTCGTTCGTTCAATCAATCAATCAATCAATCAATCAATCAATCAATCAATCAATCAATCAATCAATCAATCAATCAATCAATCAATCAATCAATCAATCACTCCATCTTTCATTTTTGAAACAACCACCCAACACAAACAACCGCCACACACAAACAGACGAGAGTGCATTAAATAAAACAAAAGAAGATAATGAACCCTGTTGTTCTGGCTTGGCCCTGGCAGACACGTAGACAGAGATGGCGGGGTATGTTATGCTCCCTAGAGCTGCCACACCCCCGGCCACGAACAACACCCTAGAGACGATGTTGGTGGCGGTGTCGATGGTGGTGGTGGTGACAACGGTGGTGGTGAGGCATACACGAAGCAGTGTTTTTAAAAGTTTTAATTCATGGTATCAAACAAATGAACGAGTGAATGAACGACGAAAGGAAGGAGTGAACGAGCAAACCAATGTTGAGAGAAGAGACCGAAGAGGAAATGTTGAACAGTTTCGAAGACCAATCCGACGATGACCGTGGTCTTGTTGTCGTAGTGGCGCATCAGCCCGATAGCAACAAGGTCTGCATTCATTCATTCAGTCAGTCGTTCATTCATTCATTTACAGTTAATTGATTAATTAATAATTAACTAATTAGTAAACCAGTTCATTAAATCATACATTCATTAACTGATTCATTCATTCTTTTAATCTATCTATCCATCAATCATTCACTCAATCAATAAATCAATGTTTCGTCAACTACTTGTGCACGACAACAACCTTTGTGCTTCATTCATTCGTTCCTTTGTTCAGTAATTCAGTCAGTTATTCATTCATTCATTCCTTTATTTATTCATTCATTTAATTGGATGAATGAATAAACCAATGTAGTAACAAAAAGATGAATGAATGAATGAGAGAAAGAGAGCAACTTGAGCAAGACAGGACAGCACCCCCACCATAGCCACGTAGCCAGCAACTTTGTCCGGTGAGAAGTCCATTATCTGCGTTATTACGTTTCAATCACATACTTAACAACTGTCTGATTGATTGATTGACACTGATAGCATGAAAGAACGAACGAACGAATGAACGAACGTACGAACGAATGAGTGAAAAACAAATAAACGACGGACTGAATGAGTGAGTGATGGGATTGAAGTCAGCTGCTGGAGCACTAACAATTTGCAGGTAGACGAATATGCTGGAGTACTCCCCAGCCTCTGGCAGGTAGGAGAGGAAGACTGTCAGGGCCAACATGACGATTAACTTGTCGTGCCCTATCTTTCTCAAGGACTTCCGTTCGCAAGCGATTTAACATTTCCATTCATTTTTAAGATTATTAATCAAATAATTTACGTTCGTTTGGTTGAATCGTTTTAGAGCGGTATGAAATTATACAACACCAACAATTCAGTTAAAATTCAAATTAACAAGTCGAAAAAAATCTCCATCATCATCATCTCCATCATCATTAGCATTACCCCCGTCATCAACAGCAACTACCTCAGCTTCGTCGTCGTCATCATCATATCGGCAAAGTGATCATCACCACCACCACCATCATCATCATCATCATCAACTCCTCATCATCCTCACCGCGAACGGATCAGCTTTCTCCCAGCTGAGCCTGCTAATGCTTCCACTCCCTCCCCCGCCACCTCCACCTCCACCAGCAACGGCTCCACCACCGCTGCTGGGAGCTGCTATGATGACGTCACTCATTACCATCGTCGTTGTCATGGTGACGGTGTCGTCATCTTCTTCGTGGTCCTTACACAGACCCGGTCTCCATGGCAATGTTTCGGGGACGAAGATAAGGATGAAGATGATGTCGATGGTGGCCACGACGGACGCTACAAAGACCACAAAGTCGTCGCCGTAGTAACGTTCGAGAACCGTCCCGATGTAGGGACTGACTACGAGGCTGGCTGCGAACGTCGCAGAGACCTGGACGTGTGAAGAGTGGCGGGCAGAGGCAGGGAGTTTAAACAGAGTAGAATATTGAAATTAGGAAAATAATGATATAATGATAACAGATGAGACGATGAGAAAGAAGAGAGAGAGAGAGAATAAGAGTGAGAGATGGTACCAACCAGACCATAAGCAGAACTCCTGTTCTCCTTGGTTGTGATATCGGCTACGTAAGCGAAGACAATACTGAATGTGACAGCCATTACGCCGGAGAGAGACGTCAGAGTGAAGTACCAGCTGGTAGCAGTACAATCATTCATTAATTTTAATTATACAGAAACAACATCAACTACAATCCACAACAACAAAACCAGCGACAACATCATGTTCGACTAACATGGGACTCGACTTCATGAACGGTATGGGACAGCATGTGAATGAGACAGTCAACAGCATGAAAGGCTTGCGACCCCAGATATCAGACAGGGCACCAACCAATGGCGCACTCAGGAACGATAGTATTCCCTGGAATAATTAAATTAAATTAATATAAATAGGCCATGTTAGATGAGTAAATAGGTCAAAAGATTAATTCATTCTCTAAATTTATTTCACCAACAAACCTTGACACCTTGGATAAGCCCATTCATAAGGAAGGCATTGTTCATAAAAGTCATTTCTAGCACCTTTCAAATTAAATTTACTCAACTTTCATTATTGCAGTAGATTGAAATTTTGAGTAAAAACTTTTAGTAGAATGTTAACAAAGCATTGAAATTAAACAAATTCAACACAATCTAACCCTAACTCCGACTGAAATCAGTAAGCCCCAGCTGAAGAACTCAAGGAAGATCACAATTAATACATGGTAAACTGTCGGCTTGTGAAATCCTTTTCGCTTTAAAAACAAAAAAATGCTCTCTATTTAATCATCATATATGCCATCTATACCAACTGATTAAGAACATAAAAATTATATAATCTTTCAAACTGTTTGATGAAAATTAATTTTTAATACTAATAATACTAATCTACATTAATACTTTTTAATACTAATACTAATCTAATACTACTAATACTAATCAGAGTATTAGTACTCTGATTATAACTAATGCTAATCTTTTTAATACTAATCATTAATACTAATCTTAATTTTAATACTAATCTTCTAATTGTGTCTAAAGTATGACACTACTTACTAGATTAGCATCATTAATTAGCATCAATTCAATAAGTACTACTACGACTACTACACCGTGGTTGATATTATTATAGTATTATACTATATACAGCATACTATGTATAATATTGTATGGTAGTTGGAGAAATACATTTTTCTAATATTTTTCACACTTCAATCAAAAAATTGTGATTAACTATTATTATCTACTAAATAGTACTTGAGTTGTATAGAATATAGTAGTTGAGTGGCATTAAAATTTTAAAAATTTATAATTTAGATTAGCATTAGATTTAACATTAGATAAGTAAGCTTCTACTGTAATACCACTCTACCTCTTTAATTTAATTATTACATATTATAACTATATTATTTAATATTTATGTGATGGGAGGTTTTAGAAGATTTCTGGGCGTTGTCAAATAGAGATTTGTTGGTCAAAAAAATTTATGATCTTTTTAGTTAGAACTTTACTTATTCCGCTCTGCCACTCAGTAGAGTAAAAAATAAAATAAGTATAAAAAACCAACGCGATCATTTAGTGCACTGGAGCTAGAGTGGTGTTCGTTGGGATTGGACGAGGAAGAGGACCTTGTGAAGCGTTTACTACAATTTAACATTTTCGCTCTATACGTCCTAAGACATTTCCTACTGATCGGCGGCCAATATTTCATCAATGACGCTCTTCTCAAACTACAATAACAATTTTATAAAATATTAAGTCTAAACTACAAATCCAAAATAAAAATACGATTTTTGAACAATATATATATACATATAATACAAATAATTTTTGTCGGATTTTAATAAATAACAAAAGCAAAAGTGAATTTAAACATAAGTTTAGTATAGTGCAGGCTTGGCAAAAAATACAACGCACGGATATATTTCCAAGCGTGCAAACCACAAACACGGCTGTGTAAAATTGAAACTCTGAACAGAAAAGCGCGTCTGGCATTTAAAAAGAATAGCATAAATACACACGCAACGCATCGACACAAACCGACTAAAAATTATATAAAATTAAATACAGAAAAACTATTTTAAAGATACAATACAAATTAGATGCATGCCGTCAGTTGTTGTCCGATAAGAGCTCAGTGGCAGCTTCATTAGCAGCAGCGACAAGTGCCTTGTAGTTAGTATATTTGACATTCTTCATGTAGTAGCCAATATTAAGTTGAGCATCATCGGTGGTGCTCGTATTGGTGACGTAACTAACGTTACCAGTCTTCACATTAGTCGTCTGGCTGCCTGTGACTTTGGAGACCAACGAGACAGGCTTCGATCTGGACGAGGCTATTGGGATAGAAACCTTTGAAGCTACATTATCAACAAAATAATCGAAATCCTCCTCCTCGTCTTTCTCATCCATAACTCGTGGGAGATACAAATGCAAGTTCTTGATTGTCATCTTCCTCTCTTGCAGCTGATGCACATTTTGCTTGTGAAGCAGTTCGTGCAACTTCTGCAGGAATTTATTCAATAAATGTTAACGTTTGAAGTAATTAATACTTACCATCAGCATCATAAACGATCTTTAAAGTTTTTTCTGCTACAAATTATTAACAATCATTATATTAATAATTAGAAAAATCATTAAATGAAGAAACATTTAATAGAAAATGTACTGTGAAATAAGTTAGTTACATGAATGTTTTCAACAAAGAAATCAGGACACGAGGCCCTCTCAATCAGTCTATCACTGAACTCGGCCTTACGCGCATCCACCAGTGAAGCCATCCCTGATAGAACCAACATGGAGGAGATCTTTGCTCTGTATGCAAACAGAATGTCCGTCTCCAGTCTGCAACCAATCGTTTTAAACGTTTTAAAAACTGATTAATAGAAGCAACCAATCGTTTTAAACGTTTTAAAAACTGATTAATAGAAGCAACCAATCGTTTTAAACGTTTTAAAAACTGATTAATAGAAGCGAACAAAACGGCAACCAAATGTCACCACAGTATCACAAACTGCAACCAGCGTTTCCTAAATGAAAATTAAAATGAACCTGTGACCAATCAGAAGAGTTCTCGACAGATCAATAACAATCTGTGACAAGAGGACTCTGAAAATAGGCTCTTCAGGCTTCCCAATGACGTAATCGGGTTTCCTACCACTCAATTCTTTTATCATTTTTGACTGGGCTTTGATTCCTTAACAAAAAATATAATCCAATAATACTTGTTAATATGATGAAAATGTGGAGGAAAAACAGTACTAGAAGTATGTCAAAAACTGAACTTTACCAACGGAATATAAGGCAATATAAAATATAATCAAATAAACCAACGGAATAAGATATACAATATTGAGTCACGATGCAATGAAATATTAAACCAGCCAGGCATAAATCTGCTGTTCCTTCGAACGTAGTTGGGCTGCATATTTGTGGCCAGGTAGAGAACATCAGGGTGGTGAAGCATGTAGTTTGAGAGAGCTCGTGCCTTGCGGTAGCTGAAATTTACATCAATACCCATCACTATCGCCTTAATCTGATTGAATGTGAGAGTTTAGGGTCTATATTTTTTTTTAAAGTTACAACGGAAATTATTATATAGCAACTAATTGCTGGACACTTTATATAGCAGTTTTTATTAAACACGTAAAATGATTATTTATTTCTATAGTGCAATACAAACAAAAATACGTTACATAGTGGAAATACGTTAGTTCCATCTTACAGAATGTTTAAATAAATTGCTCTATCAGAACAATTGCAAACTGTTAGAAACCGCATTTTTCAATAACTTGAGCTGAAACATTGCTCAAATGAAATGGGGAAAGGAAAAAGCAGAGCAAAATATAAGATACTGAACTTCATTTCCAAATAGGAAATCTTCAAATGGCTTCCCATCTCTGCAGTCCTATGTTTGCAAATGAAAATAAATTGAGAAAAATTCAGATTTAAAATAATAATTATGTTCAAGAAAAGAACGTATTTTATCTAAATAGTAAATGAATGAATGAGCATAATGAACACAACCAAATAAAAGTTGGTTAGGATTAGCTGTACCACAACATTATACAGGCATAAATAAAAATATCAAATGAATAAAATGAAAAAAAGACCAACACATTTTGCGGTGAGAACTTTCACGTTATTGTTCTTGAGTTCAGAGAGAAGAGCTGACGGTCCAAGGCAAAAAACTCCATCCGAAATCTTCAAGTGGTCTCTCAAGTAGACTGCTGTAGCATGACTCAACGAACATATCTCGTTCTGTTTGAAGAACAATATATGAAATTCGTCTACATAATATATATATATATATATATATATATATAACAATTGAATGAAACAGCAGGTTATAAAAAATAAAGAAAATATTACTTATTTATAGAATGTGTGTATAGTAACAATTAGTTGAGAGGTGCCTCACAGCAATCAATAACAAGCACAAAAAATAACCAAAAGGAGAAGAAGGAATGATATAAAATAGAGAACAAATGTAACTGACTAACTGGTTTAACATCTTTGATTCCAAGATTGGTCAACTGATTTTGGATAAATTCTCTTGTGTGCATGTCATTGTTTGTGAAATATACAATGTGCTGTCCCTTTGTATATTATTTAAATTATTATATATTCAATTTAAATTATTATTATATAATTCAGATTGATAGCCACAAACTATTTTATTAATATTTAAAATTTAAAAAAAACATCATCCCTATTTAATTTTATAATGTAAATTTGGTTTATTTTATCTAATCTAATGAGTCAATGAATAAACAATAGTACTAAAAAATTTTCAACCAGCTCAACTTAAATTTTTAAAGTAACTAACAATTTTCTTCAAGCCCTCCGCTACATTACCACTCCCAGGAAAGACATCCTTACCAAGCCAATACACTCCTGCAAGTCACGTCATGCAAGAATACAAATGAATATATTAAAAAGGATAAAAAGTACTAATTTAGTTTCAACTTCCAGTCACTAACTAACCTCCCAAGCCCATCAGGATGAAGTCGACTGAGGCCATCAATTCAGTTATGTTTGATTCCGTAACTTGAACAAGTCTCTGCTGGTGGCGTTCACTGAATTTGAGCATTTTAAAAAACTTCTACAACTGAATCAGTTAATAATATAACAAATATCAAATCTAGACATTAAAAACCCGGATAAACCAGCGTTAACAACTCATTTTTTAAACGAATTCGATTAAGAAAAATATTTTCTGCGCGTCTGAGGAAATGTCCGCCATGGAAACCGGTTTTTTAAAATTCTTTGTCTTACGAAATTAATTGAGGTTTTGTTCGATGGACAAAAGCTTTTAAATTTAAAATGTCATAATTTTACTTGTAATTAATTTTTCAGTTCAACTTTTTCAGAATAAAATTAATAAAAGTCTAATTCAATTCTTTTTTTAAAGTAAAATAATGAAGGAAATTGCGACAGGACAAAAACACAGAAACATTGGTTATTAAAACTTTAATTAATTAAATTATCAAATTAAATTAAAATAATTAAAAGGAAGTGGAAGGTTAAATAACTTTTATTTGAAATAGTAAAATATAAAAGATATTTACATTTTTTAATATACAAAAATATTATTTGCAGTTAAATCACTTAGAACAATGCAATGGCAATGAATAATGATCCGAAATCATGTTCTGCAGTTAGAAATTTTCATCCTCTACTGGTGCCTTTAAAAAAGAAAGTTTAATTAAAGTTAAGTTAAGGAGCATTTTTATTAATTTTTCAAAAACAACAAAATATTTATTATAAAATATGATTAGACTGATAAAAAATGATTATTAAAATAATTAATTAGATTTCAAAACAGACCTGTAATGTATGTTTGGTTTCCTAGCGATTGTGGTGGCTGGTTGGATGTGAAGACAAATTGTGCTGGCAGAACCCTGTTCCTTCTCACGGGCACGTCCTTGGTGGGTGGGATTTTATTTATCAACTTATAATATAAATGCAAGACAAAATTTTAACTAGCTAGCAATGTAACTAGATTTTAAATGTTTCAGAACCATTGAAAAAAATTTCAAATCACTCAGTTAAACAAGTTATATTAGCTAGCTAGATCATTTTCATTTGAAAATGGACATGAAACAATATTAATTATATTAATTCACTGATGCAGTAGTGTAGTCCTGGGGTCCACAGACAACTGCACAGCATATTATGGAGGCAAAGATGGCAGCCAGCATTTCAATGAGACCTGTACAGGCAAGCAGGGAATCTATCACAACAGCGCCTATCCACTGTGTTTGTTTAGTGTAAATAATTAACTGACTGAATAATTTTTAGTAGCATTTTGCATTTTAATGCAATTATAGAATAATTCTCTCGTGATTAGCCCCTAGAAGTATCAGCAACACAAGCACACAACATTTGTAAATCAAACCATCACACACATTGCATTCAAAATCATCTCACCGCCAATAATTATATTTATATAATATTAATTATGTGTTTATATATGTGATAATGATAAGTAACTGACATCTATGCTGTTTGGGTATGTAGCCACGGCATATGGACATCTTCTCAAACTGGCCGCTACTGTTTTCAATAGTTATTCATTGTTGGAGTGTTACTTGTAAAAATTAGTTTTTTTTATCAATACAAATATTATTAAATCATTATTTCTTTTTGGCATTTTGTACATTTTGGCATTTTTGACAAGTAGAAATGAATGAATTCAACGTATAAGAGCCATTACAAAACAATGATCTTACAGCTTAATCTGAGGTTGTTCATGTGGGCAGAGTATGTTCCCAGTGAGAACTGAATGGCGCCCAGACATGAATTTATTATGGAAAGTACCATTGTCGTCATTATCTGGTTGGTTGATTGGTTGGCTAGTTGGTAAGTTTTAAATTTGATATTTCTCAAATGCTGTAAATAATCATTTCAGCGGCGATAAAATGATCAAATCGAACGAAATTTAGTTTTGGAGACTAACGAGTAACGTTGTTCTTCTGCTGGTTGACCACATGCCGATGTAACCAGCTACAAAGTACTTCATTTATTCATTTAAATCAATCACTTCAATTGTCAGTGAAATGAGTGGGTGGATTATTATTAGATGATGAAATGCTCGATTAGGTATTAAAACTGCTGTGTCATAAACAATAAACATTTTACCATCACTACAATTCTTGACTAACAACAAACTCACCATGACTCCGCCCCAAACTCCGTAGCCGATGAAACCGAGTTCCCCACATTCAAGTGGGCTGGCGATTCCAAGAGCCAATGAAAAAATTCCACAAAAGCATTGGACCATGCCGCATATGTTTGCAAAAGAAAGCTCGTACGAATCGTACGTCCTCTTCAAACGAGGGGCCTGAACGATGAACACCTGATTGGCTGACGGAACTGCTCCTAATTGTTACCATGATTGTGATTGGTCGTTTGAATATCTGGCTGGTTGTGATTGGATGTGATTGTAGTTGGCTGGCTGTTTGTGAAAAACTGTAATGGTTGGTTGTTTGCAGGAAGATGTACTTGCGTGTGACTGACCGTGCAAGTTGGAAACTGTTTGAGGTAGGTTGGTGGCCATTCTCGAAGAGTCCAGCGGATAGCCTGACAATGAAGAAAATGATTATGATGATGAAGATAACGGCTGTCGTAATACTGTTAACTGACCAACCTGTTGATGGAGATGATGGATTGAAAGATTTCATCATTTCTCCATTCATTCATTCACTGTTTTTTCTTCCTTTATTCAGTCAGTCGCCAGCCATTCAGTAGATGTCTAATCATTTGATTGATAAATAAATGTTAAACAATGTAATGCACTTGGAGTATAGAGAAATCTGAATTAGTCCAGTTTTCAAGTTGTACACGTTTCGCTTTATAACTATTGTGCAAAGGAAATAACAAGGCAATAATCATCGTCAGATGAACAACGTGGCGATCAATATTTTCATTTTTATCATTCAAACCAGATGTTATATCTATCGCACGCTTACCTATTTGTGTTTGTATGTGTGTTTGTATATGTGTGTGTTTGTATATGTGTGTGTATGTGTGTTTACGTATAGCTCATTCCAGAGTTATTGCTTGCTTTTTTTATTGCATTTTGAAAGATTTCACATGAGTAGAGTTAGCTGGTGCATCAAATTGAGAGATGTATTCATTTTTTTTAATATTTTATTTTAGATGTTTTGTAGTTTTTTATAGAATAAATTTTATTTATCTAAATAATGTTATAGAAATTGAAATATATTGAACGAAAACGAATGTATGAAATTGAAAGATGCAATTTAAATAACCAAACATTTATGTTTGATAGAAACACACAACCAAAGGCGAAAGTGTGAAGATGATGGTGTTGTCACTCAACTAGACACAACAATTTTTAACTTTACGAATGTAATGTATGCTTGCACATGTACATGCGTTAAAAACGAGGAACGAATTTGCAAGAACTACTAAGTTACTGAGAGTATAAATATCTTTTAAATATTGATACTAGGTTAAATTTTTAAAAAAATAAATAAGAAATATAACAAAGGACAATGGGTGTTTAGTGAATAACAATAGGATGTTACTGGCATAGGTTGTTTATACACATAAAATTATTCCTTCTATAATTTTATTAAAATTATTATCGCAGCAATAATCGTAATTATTAATTTTTTATAATTAATAACAATATTGTAAAAGTTAGCAGACGTCCATTCTGAGACATGTTCTCTGGCATTGTTCCTGGAAGGCACTGGATATCGGCATCCTACCCCCACTCAACAACAAAGCGTGACATCTGATTGGTTGACGAATGTGTGTGTGTGTGAAGTTATTCCTTCGTTAATAATATCAGATACTAACCGATACTAAATATTCAACGATCATTATTGTGTTAAGAAGCAGCTAAATATCATTTGATGTTAATGTGTAACCGATCAATTAACTTTTTAAATTATCAACTGACACTGGAGAACAGCAAAAAATGAAAAAAAAGCAGACGACACCATACACGGAGAGTAAGGAACTGACCTAAGTGCTTCATTGAGTAGTGCGTAGCATTCGGGATTATCAAATAACCATGTCACCTTTTCAACTTTATCGACGAGATATTCTGGAGATATGCACATGAGACGCACACCATACCTCAGTAATGTCGGGGCTAAACTCTTGCGTCTTTCTCGGTCCGCCTCCATCCAATATAAAGCTGCATAGAAGACCTGAGGTGAATTCGCATGTGTGTGTGTGTGTGCGCGCCAGTAACTACGTGTGTGTGTGTGTGTTAACGTGTTTTGTTTTTGCCGTTCAGCTTTGCAAAAACTCAGAACCGATTACAAATCCATCCGTATATAGTTGAAATAAAACATTTATGTCACAAGAAGCCTTATGTAGGACGCGTCTGTAATTTTGTAACTTGCACTGGAAACATTTTGAACGTTTCGGCGCGAGACAAACGTCTGAACCGATCCGACGGCAACAAGACTAACATAACAAAAACACAAGAGGACTCACAGTGATCTCATCGCAGACAACCAGTCGATCGTCAGACAGAAGGGACATGAGACGGTCGGGGTGCAACATTCTGAAGTGTCTCGTTTCCCAAACGTTCTCAAAATTCTGTAACAAGTAGTGGTAGATCTTTTCCTGTTTGGCGGTTATCCTCATCATTATCGATGTCATTTGAAAATTTATACAACGTAGATAATGCGATGCATCTCATATTAGCAATAAGTTATTTGAAATTGAAAATTTAATATTTGTAACATTGACTATCATCAAGCATTAATCAGTTATAGCAGTGATCACCCTAATTTCGGTGAGTCCAAAGTTGTCGGCAATGGCGTAATGAAAGATGGCATTTTCCGGATCGACGTTACAGAGGTACCTGACGCAGCACTTGACCAGGTCACAGACTCCCAGCTCATCCGCCACTAACATGAGGGGTCCAACTAGTTGAGAGTTGAGTTCCAGTTCGAACTGATCCTCTCCACCACCCCCGCAATAGACGTAGCACAGGACGATCATCACTACATCCTGACTGAAATCCGGAAGGTCGATGGCAATGCCTGCGCTGTCTGGGAACTTTAGAAATTGAAATAAAACTTGTAGCCGTCATTTTATTATTTTAAACAACTTACAAATATTACATTACTTTATTAAACAAATATTACATTACTTTATTAAACAAATATTACATTACTTTACAAAATAATTAGCACACATCGCAAATTTGTACAAATACTATTACTATTTATTAAATCATCAAATTACTCATTATATTAGAACACGAAGTCAAGCGATAATCATTCATGAATTTGTCCATTTCATTGCATCAAACTAGGATTTGATAATTGAAGTCGTGCTGATAATTTCGTACTTTACTGAAATTCTCGAGTACGTAGCTACTGTAGGCTGACAGGACGACCTTGTGGGCCTTGATCTCGCCATCGGAGCACCTGAGAACCAGGTCGCACATCTTCTGATCCATCCAGAGACGGTGCAGATGGTCTCCCACTCTGAAACAGCCTTCCTGTTGTAAATTCCAATCAAATATTTCGTCATAGTCATCTCCAGGCATTACAACATGATCATGTTTTTTTTCTCAATACATTCACGACAATATGACAAAAAAAGGATGCCGAGACCTGATATCTGGCATTCGTTTCCTGGCAGTTACTTCCGTGTGCACAGAGGGGTCCACCGCTCATGACGTAGGACATGTTCTTCGGAGTTCCGAATGTTTTCATCTGACTGTTGTTGACAGGGACGGGAGGGGTGGTCATCACTGACTGTTGGACTCCGAACGACCTTCCATCTGGCCCCGTCGCCACTGGACCTCCACCGCCAGGAGTAGTGTCCAAGTTGCTATCACTAATTGAGCCAAATTCAAATGTTTCACACAGTTAATTTTCAGTAAGTTTTAATTTGTTATAAATCATTCATCACCAAATTTAAATATTGACAAAATCTAGATTGAAATAAAACAAAGGAATAGAATTGAACTGACTAGCAAGTGCATGATCTGAGGTTTGGAGCTTTGTTCTCTTTGTAGCATTCTTTGTTGATGCAGCGTGTTGAGGCACACAAACTTCCCGGCTCAGCTCCTATCAGTTCTTCACTGGCAGTCGTGCCTGGAAGTCTCCTGCTCATATCTGATCCGCTCTACTGCTGCTTCTTATCTGTTGTTCGTTCATTATTTGGAAGCATTCTTTTTTATCAGTACAAGTTCCATTCACTTCATTTCATATCTTGTACGTGAATTAATTGCATGCGAGATTGAATCATTTAAAAAATGACGCTTCAATAATAATATTAGAAAGAACAAACCAGGGTGAACGAAAAAGTTGTTTTTAAAATCTACCACGGCTTGTTTAATTAGCAGCAAATTTTTAACTTCGCGAGTTTCAGACCGGTAGAATAAAATTCATTTTCCATATTTCGGACATTTTGTTGTTAAAAATTCGCAAATTAAACTCAATTAAAGCAGTGTAAAAAAGTTCATTTTGAATTGATAAAATTTGTTGTTCTTCATCAACGGTCGGTCCAATAAATAATAATGTTATGACGTCAACAAAATTGGATGGGCATTAATTTCAATAAATATTATTTCTACAACTTCAAAGTAAATTTAAGAGTAACACTTCTACAACTCTTTGTAGAACTCTAAAACAAGACAGCGTTTGACCATGAAATGTTTGTGCGTTACAACTTGATGCGGAAGGAACACCTAGCGGCAATTTATCTACAAATTACTTTAAAAAATTTGAAATTTCAACGTGTTATCTTACACATGAATGCAGTCAGATATAAGCCAGTCATGTGCCTACGTGGGACGAAATGCGTGTTTCTCGTTGAGAAAAAAATGGCAAGAGCCCATTTAATCAGGCACTTGCACGTTACGTGTGGTATCAATAGTTTCCCAACAATTGCGCTGACGATTGCATGGCAAAATGTTATTAAGTTTCACTTATTTCGGCTGCTCATCCTACGTAGCGTGTCTAACTCAACTAACTCAAGTCTGACGACTTCTCCATCACTTACGAAGTTCAGAGCGGATCTCAAGACCCACCTGCAAAATTCATTGCAAAACTCATTGAGGAGCGCTGTTGAACATTGCGGAAATAGCGTTTTATAAACTAATTGAATGATTGATTGAATGAATGATTGATTGAATAATTGATTGATTAATTGAATGATTGATTGAACCATCACAAACATTTTTGCGTCAATCATGACATGCTGGTGCGTGGCGCGTTGGTCAGTCCCCGTCAAAACACCTGCCAGCGAACAACTTAGTGAGTTTTGACTAGAGATACTTTACCACAACGGCTAATGCCCGTAGAGGATCATATTAAAAACATCGCAGGTCATCTGCCACATACCCGCGATAATTTTCACGAGCCCACAAAAACGAGTGTATAAAATAAATTGGGGCATGTTGGACGGAATGGAAGTAATAATTACTGCCTGTGCTCATTAAACAAAGCAAACAAGCAAGCAAGCAAGTGTACGCGAACAATGCGATGTACCGTGAGTAATTGTTAAATAAAATAAAATATGATGTCACTGAATTCAAATAAATGTCACTGTATTCATTGAATGCAAGTATGTAAAGAAAGACTCGACTAGCAAGTCGTAGGCTTCCTTTGTCCATTGCTGATATAATTACAGCTGCAGTTTTAAACTGATATAATAAGAGCTGAAGTTTTAAGCTGTTTCAACCAATACAACAGCCACAACTGCAGTCGCCAATGTTTATAATACAAACAAACGTGTTTAAACAGAAAGCATACCTTGCGACAACTCGGGCGAGTACGTACGGTCGGGTATTGACGGCGGTATCAACGGATATTTTCGGATATTAAAACAGCGGCCAACACTCTTTGAATATTAATGTTAATTAGAGCGAATATTTTTACGTGATTTATTTTCATTACCAACAACAAAATTCCAGTGACATATCAGCGACGTCATTTTAATTATTATTCGCGGGTGCGTCTCTCTGCAAGCCAGGCAGGGCTGCTTCTGAATTTAAAATAGTTTTAAAATAAAAAATTTTAATTATCAGTCGAAAATTGCAGTGTCTAGAGAGCTTCAAACGATAACGTTTAATCATGTACCTATAATTTTGTGATTTTAACGAGAGAGAAAAATGAATCAATGGCGCTTTAATATTACTATTTAACAATAAAATAATACAGATTATAAAAATTATTTGGCCGCGTTTAAAAAATTTGTAAAAGTTCAGACGTAAAATAAATTTATCCACCAAAAAATATCGATCGATCAAAAAGTTCGAAAGGTCCCACCCCAGGTCAGGGCAGCGTGATGGCCCGGTGATTAAGGTCGCCTGGTGCTGTTTCCCAGTAACTTTAATGACATTTTACATTCTGCTGGTGCTCATAAAAACTGGTTGCTAAAATGATACGTTGGCTTAATGCAGTGGCTTACAGGGTTTCATAGAACCCTTAGGATAGCGGTTTTTTGTACATATAAAGCTTTAAATAAATCAATATATTCATATCACAATTATTTTTGTCAATATAAATATAGAAATTGCTTTTGTCTGGTAAAAAAACAGTGGCTTACTGAAGCCGTAGGTTGGCAAGGCCTCTTCAGTACAGATCTACAAACAATTTCGAGATTTTAGTAAAGAACGAAAAACACAATAGTTGCTTTTATTTAAATTCATTCAAAAATGAAAAGTGACGGATAATTAAAATTTTAAAAACGTCAATTTTTCAGAAAATTAGTATTTTAAACAAACAAATATAACAAAATATCGACCGATAAAAAATAATTATTATCCATTATTATTATTATTATATACACTCCTCAGTAGTTCTCGGAGAATGATTCACGTAACAATAACATTTAGTAAGAACAGTTCACAGCATATCATAATGACTAAATCAACATACCAAACAGAAATTATTTATACATGCATATATACAAAATAAATCAAGAAATATCCAAAAATTATATAACCAATTTAAAAAAAAAACTAGAAACCAGTCAACATTTAATAAATAAATAAATAGACATTAAAAAGATTGTTCAAAAAGGTAAAATTTAAGGCGGCGAGGAGAATAAAGTGTAGTTTGTTTTGTTGGTGTGGTGCTGTGAAGCGAAAACAAACACATCACACAAAACTAGTAAGAAGTCGCAAGAATAGTAGTCAGTCACCTACCTACAATTAAATTACTCTCAGGGCCCTAGCTTACTTATAATCATTAACTCAACTCACTTACCTACAAATTTGTATTTCTACGTTTCAGAAATTTTAAATGTTTCAGGTATTTTATTTAACATATTTTAGCGTTTTTATTTTACTTGAAGCTTTTTAACTAAAATTAAGCCCTAGCCTACTTACAGTTGTTCAACTCATCTCAATCCCTAACTTACCTATGAAATAAATTAAGTCCGATAAAGAAAATAGAAAAGTTGAAGAGAAACAGTTGTGTGTGTATGTGTTGTATTGAGTTGTATTGTTCAAATTCGAGTACTTTCAAAGGTACGATGGGACAAAAACAAATTTCCCTGTAACATTATCTTCGAATTGTCATCGGGACGATCATCATGAGACCACTATCAGAAACGCGCCGACGCCCACCACAGCCCACCTCTCATCATTCTGTAGACAAGTTTTTTTTTAATTAGCGAAGTAGTAAATCAAGAAACAAAGGAACGAACGAATAAATGATTAACTGAATAATTGAACGATTGGTTGAATGAATAAATTAACTAATTAATTAATCAACCAATGATTTAATGAATGAATAGAACGAATCAATGAATAAATTAATTGAGGAATAATTTAAAAGATAGTGATAAAATGAATGAACGAATGAGAAAAATAAAAAAAAAGAAACTAAGCCATACTTCAAAAACCGTCGTTGTTGTTTTCTTCGAATTGTCATCGGAACGATCATCATAAGACTACCATCTGAAACGTGCTGACACCCACCACAGCCCACCTCTCATTACACTGTAGACATTTTTTATTAGCGTAGTCGTAAATCAAGGAACAAAGGAACGAACGAATAAATGATTAACTGAATGATTGAATAATTGGTGAATGAATGAGTGAATGAATGAATGAATTAATCAATCAATGATTCAATTAATAAATAGAATGAATTATCGAATCAATTAATAGATGAATACTTTAAAAGATTGAGAGATAAAATGAACGAATGAGAAAAATAAAAAACGAAACTAAACCTTACTTCACAAATCGTCGTCACTGTACTCCATTGCACCGACCACCATCATCTGGTCGGCACACAAGATGTCATCCGAACTTCAGAGTGTCAGTCGACAGCCAACGAGCTGATTCTTCCTACACCACCATCATCATGAGACCATCATCTGAAACGTGCTGACGCCCACCACTGCCCACCTCTCATCCTTCTGTAAACAAATTTTTTTTTATTTGCATAGTAGTAAATGAATGTTAGAATCTTAGAAGCAAAAAAATTGAATTATAAAATAAAAATAATGTCAAATAAATAAAATTTTAAAACAACAAAGTGAGTGAAATGTAAAAAAAACTTACCGTCGTCCATTCGACAAAGGCAGAATGTTGAATGCGGTCCGGTTCCTACGTTGTCCTCGAAAACTGGTGCCAGTCCTCCTCGAGATTATTGTTGAAACACAGCCCGTGTTGATGAAGAAAGATAGAAAAAGAGTAGATTCTCATCAGAAAGCTTAGCGGTGCCTGCATCTCAAATTGCATAATAAAAATAATCCTATCTACCTATTCAATTACCTTAACTAATCTTTATTAAATTGTTAATGGTACGATAGTCGAAAGTCCCCCTTCATTCTCCCTCCTTGCACAGAGGTTCACCGACAACCAGGGCACCGGATAGAAAACCATTGCCGTGCGGATAGTAGACTATTGCCGTGCGGATAGTAAACCATTTGCCGTCCGGAAGCCGTGCGGGTAGTAGACTATGGTCGTGCCGCTTGGTAAATCATTACCGTGCAGATAGTAAACCATTGCCGTCCGGATAGTAAACCATTGCCGGTACACCACTGGCCACCAAGGCCTACCTCTGACAACAGACTTTGAAATTCAGAGTCTATCGGCTATCGTACCCTCAACTTACTTATTCATTACAATTAAGCCCTAGCTTACCTAAAATTACAAAAAAAACTCAAGAGCCCAATTCATTGGCCTTTCGGCACCCACCCCACCACCTACGTAATGCCTTGGGCTCCAACTTAGTAATAATAATATAAAACTTAAACCCTAAATCTATTAACGAATGTGTGTTACAACGTAGCCTTAACTTACCTATTCATTACATTACGGTCCTAGCTTACCTAAAATTACAAAACTCAAGAGCCCAATTCATTGGCCTATCGGCACCCACCCCACCACCTACGTAATGCCTTGGGCTCCAGCCTAATAATAATAATGTAAAACTTAATAATTAACTTACCTACCGATACACTTACAGCGTTTTAATTTACATTACAAGATTGTTCCTAGAATTACATTATTGCCCTTAACTACCTATGAAATTAAATTACTCTCAACCTTAGTAATAATAAATTAGAATGTGTAATGAAAATAAAATTAGGCTCAAATATTAATATATGTTTATGTATGTATTTGTGTGTGTGTGAAATACGCTGATGCGTGTAATGTGGGTGCAAGAAAAAGTAGAAGAGATAAACTTACGCGCCTACCTATTCAACTACATTAGTGTTGGATGCTTTCTATCTATCCTACCTACAGTTAAAATTATGCCTATCTAACCTACCTATATAGCTACTTAATGTGATTGTGTGTGTGTGCGTGTGCGTGTGAGCATTCTTACTTAATGTTAAATTACAGAGAAAAACAGAGAAAAAAGAATAAAACGAATCCCAGCCAGGCGTGTATTCATTGCCACTGAATGAACGAACGTAGCCTGACATCGTCCATGATGAATTCCTTTGGAAGCTTTAACCTGAATGAAATGGATGAAATGGAAAAATCTTATTTATTTGATTAATTTAAATAAAAATAGAAAGACGAGCCGCGGTGAAACCCGTCGGAAAAGCCAGTCAGCTGGCAAAAAAGAAACCGCAAAGAAACCGTAAAACGTACCCCAGCCAGTCGTGCATTCTTTGCCACTGAAAGAATGAACGTAGCATGACATCACAACCAGTCTGATCGTCCACGATGAACTCCTCTGGAAGCTTCAACCTGGATGAATGAACCTAAAAAAACCTAAATGAATGGAAAAATCTTATTTATTTAATTTAATTGAAAATAACCGCAAAGAAACCGACCGGTCGGCAAAGAAAAGAGAAAAGAAGAGCCAAGAAAGGTATCTATATAGGATTTATGCTCTATATAACTCTATATAACTCTATATAACCATGCATACTACCACATTCAATCAATAAAAATCCACTAAAACCAGGAACCACCGCGTACCTGCTGAATGTATGGTGTGAAACAAAACAAAAAAACACACAAAACGAAAAACACACCACCAAGTAAGAGTAAAAGAAAAGAAGTCCCTAACCTACCTATGTAACTAAATTACCTTATGCCCTAGCCTACCTATATAATAAATTAATTCTCAATCTCACCTACCTATGTTTCATTAACTTAACTCAAGACTCATGAAGAAAGAGAAAAAGTAGTAAAACAGAACATAAATACTACCACACAAACAAACATGATGTATGTATGTATGAGCAACCGCTAAAGAACCCACCTAAAATAAAAAAAATACCACCTACAAACATTCAAACCACCTACAAACATGCAAACTCTATATAACTCTATATAATAAAATAAATAAAAATAAAAAAATTATAAAAATAAAATAAATGAGATCAGACAGACTGCTTCAAGCGAGGCAGAATGCCTGATCTGATTTTCTGTTGTCTGAGCTCCTCTATTTATACTCGTTTCAACCATACATTCTCATCACTTAAATCATTCGCATCAGTAAAAAATTTATTTAATGTATGTACTACACTATTATACAGCCTTAACCACAATGCTAACTGTACTAAATTGACGTCATCGAACGAACGCCTTCGAAACTTTCTGATTGGCTGGTTGAATCTGCTATATTGCTTTTCATATAAACATAAAATCTTATTAATTATTTGTATACATGGATTCCATTCACTTTATATATATATATATATATATATATATATATATATATATATATATATATATATATATATATAGGGTTATAATATAAATTTATTATAAAAGCAACAGTAGTCAGTGTTATATTTGTTCGCACGCAGTTCAAATTTTTCGAGGAGAATTCAAAATAGTTTGAGACCACACCTTGCTTAACATCCGATTCCAAGCCGAACTAAGCCAAGCTGAGCCAATATGCATAGATTTATGAGCGCTTTTGTTAAAATTTTGCTTGCAATATTTATATATTTTATAAATTCATTATAAAAACAACAGTAATCATTGCTATATATGTACGCACGCAGTTCAAATTTTTCGGGGAGAATTCAAAATAGTTTGAGACCACACCTTGCTTAACATCCGATTCCAAGCCGAACTAAGCCAAGCTGAGCCAATATGCGTAGATTTATAAGCGCTTTTATATTAAAATTTTGCTCGCTTTTTAAACGAATATCCCAATATAACAAATTCTCCATCCTATTCTAACTTTCTTAGATGCTTTTTAATCAGTCAGGTCACAATCATCATCATCGATATTGCGATAAAATCAAATTGAATTTTTTTTAAATTGTTGGTAAAAGTAACTAGTACCCTATATAGTAAAAAGTTATATATATATATATCAACGCTCAGCCGAAAAGCGCGAATTAATTTATTTAATTAAATACATATTATTAATATTATTTTTACAATATTTAAAAACGTTATTATTATTATTATTGTTAACGTTATTATTATTTAGTTACAATTTATTATCTTAATATCTTATAGTTTCATTGTGTCGATTGGATAAATAAAATATGTTCACATTATTATCATCGCTGTGGTTCTTCTTGCTTCTTCTGAAAGCATGTTCTTCTTTGATATCATATAGCATATCATCAATATCGCAATGAAATCAAGTTGAACATTTTTAAAATTTTTTAAAAAAGTAACTTTATTCATTTTATGATACTACTTTGTTCAAACCAGTTTATAATCTTTTTAGCTTTCTATAGAAACAAGGTCTATGTATACAACATGTCTTTATATATATATAGTCTTTCTTATAAACAAGCAACTTAGTATATTGTCAATTGCTATGGAATGAGTAGAGTCGGATCATTTCTTCGTTAAATAAATTAAATAATTATTTATTTTAAATAAATTACATAATTATACATTTTCTAATTTTTCGCGTCATTCTTATGCTATGGAATCGTTAACGAAGTTTGTGCGATTTCTCTTTTAATATGCTTCTCATTTAAATTTTAAAATAAAATAAAAATCTTAGTACCTACCTGTGATAACTTCTGGTTAGCGTTAGTGTTAGGACTAACCAGAAGTGGTTAGGTCCTAACTGTTAGGTCGATCGTGCTGGCCTTCATTTCTCACTTTTCTAGCGAACTGGAATTGGATTATAAATTATAATTAACAAATTAGTATTCTTATTAAAATGTTAAATTTAAGAAGTTAAATAAGTAAATTAACTTATTGATTTTGTAAAAAAATGAATAAAAGATTAAAAGTCTACTTACCCACTTACCTTGTATGGCCTGCTCCAATACTTAGATTTATTCAGGATGTGTCAAAGTTAAAAAATGTTAATAATAATGATAATGGTGGCATTTATTCTGTACCTCATCTTCTGTAGATAGGCATTGCATGAATGCCACTTGGTTGCTATTGGCAAAAGTTTTAGATACCTGCTGTCACTAAAAATGCCTTAAATTAAATAAATTAATTTTTTTTTGCATACTATACAAAACATTTTATAATATAAATATATACTAAACTATAGTTTATAGTATATATAAATAATAATTAATGTTAATGTTGATGTTTGTTAAATTTTTTGTTGCAGTGTTCTTCCACCTCCTGTTTATCAGGCTGTTGATCGGCAGCAACATGTCCCCAGCAAAATAACATCATCAGTCGTGGCCGTTATCGGAGTGTGTCCGCCTTATGGTCAGAGGAAAGGATGGATACCCAGAAAAGTTGAGGTACTTCCAAATATTCTCAAGTCATTTTTTTGTCTTAATTATAATTTTTTTTTTTTAGAAAATTATTTTACATCTATACTGTAATATTAAAAAATGGAGTAATAAATTATTTAGATTTTCTTTAATTTAAAATTTATATGAATAAATTTTATAAGTTTTCTTGAGCTGTTAAATGATTTGTAATTGGAAAAGTTAATTTTGTTCTTGATATATGAAGCTTGTGTACACACACACACATACATGCATACACAAACACACACAACAAAAACATCAACACAAAGTATAACTCTATTTTTACGTAAAATATTCAAAATTGCAACAACAAATTAAAATTGATTACCAAATTAACCAGGATTACGGAGATGGCGGAGCGTTCCCGGAAATTCACACTCCTCAATTCCCACTCGGCATGGGATCAAAAAAGTCGACGAGTAACGCACTCGCGAAAACGGTGGACTCCGAAGGAAATGTCAGGTACGATGCAATTGCTAGAGTCGGGCATAGACAAGATAAAGTTAGTTTTATTCATCTGTTTTTTATCTTTGGTGCTTAATATTATGCAATCTCAGTCTGTCATTATTCTCATTATTCTCATCATAATCACTCAGATGAGACAGCTTTTGAAAAATTTTAATTGGATCTTTTTTTCATCTTTTAATATAAAGTTGTGAAATGATAACATTATGAACAGTTACTTTTAAGATAATGATTAATTCAGATAAGAAATAAATCTTCATTAACTTTTATATTACTGCCTGCTCATTCGTTCAGTTAAATGGAATCTAATAACTAACTATGTGAATCTAGAAATATAAGTCGGTGAAAAATGATTGATCGTTTTTATAAAACAGTAATTAATCATTTTATTTTTCTAGATTGTCCATTCTCGATTCAATGACCTGACGACAAAAGTCTTGGATCCAGACGATTCAACGATTCAGAAACCCGATCCAGATTATGTTAAAGAGGTCTGCTCACACTTTCTTTTTTCATTATTGATTCTCCTTTATGTACTTCTAAGAGGTTTCAACAACACGCACGCGCGCACACAATACACATGCACACAAACACACACATTACAACATTGTATGAATGTTTTTTACAATCATTTATTTCTAACAAGTCCTATTGAGACTGTATGAACATTTCATTTTATATTTTGTAATTAGTAATTAATTTGAGAAAATATTTTAATCCAAGATTACGGACAAGACGAAAGATGCTCTTGAGAAATTGGTAGCAGCCAAAATTTCGGCAGCTATGCCAGTCAGGGCGGCTGAGAAGAAGGGACAGGCGCAATACATCAGGTAGGCTGTGTTCTTTACAATGTTTGCCCCGTCTCATTTCATCTTTTGTATCTTTATTCGGGTCGATTTGGCTGGAGTAATATGTAAAAATTACTTATGTATTGTATTCGGTAATGTTTTTTGTGATTTTATATATATATATATATATATATATTTATATATAGAGTATCATAATGCATCTGATACTTAGTATCATGAATGTTGCATCGAGGCAATGTTTATATAACGTGATTATGACGATACGATACTGTATCATATGACGAATGACATGGCATGACACCTGACAATATTCATTATTTTGACGAGTGATGGTAATAAATGTTTTAGGTACACGCCATCCCAGCAAGGTGTGGCCTTCAACTCGGGGGCCAAGCAGAGTGTCATCCGGATGATTGACGTCCAACAGGACCCAATGGAACCTCCCAAATTTAGGTAGAACCTTATGTTTTTTCATTTCATCATTTTTATTTCTTTTTTTCATTCCATCAATTCATTTGTTCGCCATCATTTCTTGCGCCCCTAATCTCAATGTATTGTTGACTTGGCACAGTGCTGATTGTATACAATGAGAGATTAGATGTCAAGATTTCAAATATGACATTTTGGTATTGTAACGATGTTGACACCCACTAACCCAACCCCACCAGGACCAACAAGAAGATCCCCCGCGGTCCTCCCTCTCCCCCCGCTCCCGTCCTCCACTCCCCAAACAGAAAGGTCACTGTGAAGGAGCAACAGGAGTGGAAGATTCCGCCTTGCGTTTCCAACTGGAAGAATGCTAAAGTATGTTCATCGCGGCTGATTTATCATCATCCTCATCTTGTTTTGCATTGTAATTAACTCTTTTGCATCATGATACATCAAGTTTTATTAAATCTAGTTGTAGAGTTTAATGTTATGAATTGGAATTAATTGTTGAGTTTAGAGTTAAAATTATCAATTGGAATTATTTTGGTAAGTAAAACTGGAGCTAGAGTGAGCAGATTTGCCTGTTTAATTGATTAAAATGGTATTTATAGTCGTTTAAGGCAGAACAATTTAGCTTTTTAACATTGCAAACTGCACATTAGATAGTAGGCTGTGACCTCAAAGTTTTAACAATGGAGAGCATTCTTTTGTTTTTTGAGCGTTGTTTTTCTTGCTGCAGTTGAACTTCGCAGATTGCTTTTCTAAAAAAAACCCTCGATGGTGAATTCCAAAAAATTTTCATTTCATTGAAAAATTATCCCACCGCACAACTCAGGGCTACACCATCCCGCTGGACAAGAGGCTGGCGGCAGATGGCAGAGGACTGCAGGCCACGCACATGAACGAAAACTTCTCCAAACTCGCCGAAGCCCTCTACCTGGCAGATCGGAAGGCTCGAGAGAATGTGGAGGCGAGGGCGCAGATGGAGAAGAAGGCCGCCCAGAAGGAGAAGATGGCGAAGGAGGAGAGGTTGAAGATGCTGGCCCACCTGGCCAGGGAACAACGGGCTGGCGTGGGGACGAACCACGACGCCAGTGCTCCTGCCAACGATGGTTCGAGTGGTGTTTTTGAAATTCGTTCATTTATTTGTTGAATTCATTTTTGAAAATCTGGAAAACCGACCAATACAAACGAAAATTTCATGAATAACTGCAAAATGAAAACATCGATTAATTAATACAAATAATTAATTAACACTAATTATTAAATTAATACTAATTATTAAATTAATACTAATTATTAAATTAATACTAATTATTAAATCAATACTAATTAATTAATTAATTAATTTACTAATTAATTAATTTACTAATTAATTAATTAATTTACTAATCAATTAATTAATTAATTACCTCAAAGTGGATGACCCCGACTTTCAAACTCGAAGTGACTTGAGGAGAGATCTGGCCAAGGAAAGGCAGAGGGACAGAAACATCAGCAGAGCTGCTCCCGATAAGAGGTTTCTGATCCACTTCTTCTTCATCTTCTTCTTATCTCAATCATCTATTTCTTCTGCCACTACTTAAGTCCTATGTGTCGTGTTAATCGGCTACCGCGTTTGCCATCCTCATCTGCCAACTATCCAATATTATTTCCATCATGTTTTTATATTACTTGATAATTATTTGCATTCACTCTTCACTTCATTCACTCTTCACTTCATTCACTCTTCATTTCATTTACTTTTCACTTCATTCACCTTTCATTTCATTCACTCTTCACTTCAATCACTCTTCACATCATTCACTCTTCACTTCACTTCACTCACCGCCTTCCTAACGCAGGAATCGTTTGCAGAAGGAACGGGAGAGGGACATAAGCGAGAAAATTGCCCTCGGCATGCCCAACCCTGGTAACCGCGGCAACGATGACGCAATGTTCGACCAGAGACTCTTCAACCAATCAAAGGTTCGCAATCCTACATAATAATAATAATATCATTTTATATAGCGCCGTGGCTAGTAACTGCGGCGCATTATTATTATTATTATTATTATTGAATCTCTCTCATTGCACACTCTTGCACTTGAGAGGCGGGGGTTTCTTTGCATTCGAACCCAGTCACACTGCATCATCAGTGCCATGCACCTTAACCATTACACCATTACGTCGCCCATCACGTCTTCCTGCTACATCATCTCACATCTGTCTTGCTGCATTTTGTCGCATATCCTCTCCTTCGTCACATCCCTATTCTTCCTACTCATAAATTCGGCAGGGTCTCGATTCCGGATTCGGCGGGGGTGAGGACGACAGGTACGACGTGTATGACAAGCCATGGAGGTCCGACAAAGATTTCGCCTCGCACATTTACAGGCCCTCCAAAAATGTCTCAAACGACAACCTGGTCGACGACATAGACAACCTCATCAAGTCTAACAGGTGAAACCTTACAATCGCTCCTTATGTCACTGTATTCAAAATGTTTTTTCTATCTTTATATTGAAAAGTTGAAACTTTTACTGATTTCTTAGTTTCAAATTCACGGCAAGTTTGGTTTCCTTTAAACTTGATATGTACTGAAATAAATTTTCAAATTTTTACAACTCGAAAAAATTATTTTTACGATCAGATTTGTCGCCGATAAACCATTTTCCGGAAGTGACGCGACGATACGAAGGGATGGGCCGGTGCAATTCGAAAAAGAGGAGGAAGAGGATCCGTTCGGTCTGAACAAATTTTTGGACGAGGCCAAGAGAGGGCAGAAGAGGAACCCGAACGAAGGAAACGAACACAGCAGTAGCAAGCACGGTCATCATCATTCAGATCATTCCAGTAACAAGAGGAGGAAGGTTTGATGATGAAAATGATGAAGATGAGGATGGAGTCTGGAATGATCCGTAATGGGAAGTGGAAGAGGATCGGTCGTGATATGGGATGAGACGGGATGAAGGATTGATGATGACATGAGTTGAGGGTAGAAAAATTCTGATGAAGATGAAGAAGACGACGAAGATGAAGATGACAGTTGTGAGAATGAACGAACGATTGAATGAATGAATGAACGATTGGATGAATAAACGATTGATTGAATGAATGAATAAATGAATGAATGAGAGATTAAGAGAACGAACGAAAGGATGATCTATTAATCAGTTGCAAAATTTACTGTTTGACTGATTCGTGCGTGTTTTGTTTGTTTTTACAAAATGAATGATTAGATAAAAATAAATATATAAGTAAATAAATATATAAATAAATAAATAATTATTATTATTATATATGTTGGCAAAAGACAATAATTTTTACAATATTCTATAAATTCTACCGAATGTTTGGCGTTAATATGTTTCTGAAGATTCTGAATCGAAATATGGCCTTATTTCAATCAATCTTCGTTTTGCGTCCAGAGACCCGGTTTCCCGAGTTAGGACATTGTTTTCTTTGCCATCAACTTTTTGCGCCAAATTAGACGATCAGTTGAATTGGCCTTATTTGCAGCATGAATTCGGAAAATTTCCCGAATTTAGCATGAATTCGGAAAATAAGTTTATTTTGAATTTTAATAAACTAAACGTTCACCAAAAAACTTTAGTGAGAAAATTTGAAAAAACGAACTACAAACATATTAACGCCAAACATTCGGTAGAATTTATAGAATATTGTAAAATATATATATATATATCGTTACTCCTCGTTCTTGTTTTCATTGTTAACATCACGTGTTTCGTTCGTTTGTTTATTAATTCATTCGTTCATCCATTCATCATTCATTTGACCACTTCCTTAAATTCCATCCGGTCACTCGATCGTTGAATCTTTAATTTTTAAATAACCCGGGTTGTATGATGTGGCCATATTTGGCTGTTGGAAACTTCGTACGAGGATGTGACTTTGATGTTGGTGGGTAAGAAGGAAGGTTAGTTTTCAGTTGATGCAGTAGCTACGTGTATGATCAGTTAATAAGCTCAGTAGCTAAAAACCAACATCGGTGTTCACGTTCATGTTCACCCATGAACACTCAAACATCGCGTATATGAACGGTGAACAACAGACGAGACAGTTTTACGAGACATTATTATCAAATAGTTGTGGATTGTTTTTGTGAACGGCAAGTGCAAATCAACAATTCTTCCCTACTTATTGAGAATTTATGTAAATGGAAAAAAAGCCATAAAAGGTCAGTCAATCGGAGTTGAGTATTAACATTTAAAGATTTATTTAAATGTCAACAGAAAATAAAATTTATAACGGGAATTATTAATTGATAGATTGATCATCATATGAGTGACATACATCAACTGATTTATTGTGAGCAAATGAACGAATTGACGGGGTTAAGTCGTCGTTAAAAAATCCAAACCAACATTTGCATAGCTCTAATGTATACAAATTAAATTTACAGTATTGTACGAACAATGGCTGATGATAAAGATGATTAACAATGATTAAGGTTGACAATGGTTGATGATTAAGATGATTAACAATGATTAAGGTTGATGTATAAGATCCAACAACGATGAAAAAAGTGATATAGCAACTGGATCATGGTCATCATCGTCGTAAAGTCTGTCTGAACGGGTAACGTGGATTTATTATGATTACAAATATCAAAAGATCGGCTGTTCAGAGAAGAAGGAATTGTGGAATAATAATTAATAATAAGGATGTTGATAAATATTTACAATTAAACATTCCTCCCATGCAATGTTCTTCGGCATCTTCTGACGACTGCCACCTTATTTACAGTTCCATCGTAACATAGCACACTCATTAGCTCAAGAATAATATTAATAGTTCAGCAGAAAAATAAAATAGCAGTAAACTGAAAATGATGAAATGTTGTTATTGTGGGATGTATGAGCATTAAACAATTTATTGGATGTATGCACACAAACACACACACACACACAAACACACAGACAGACAAACACACACAGGCAAACACAGACATTAATAAGCACCAAATTGAATTTGAACATTGGAAAGAGGCATGGACGACGATGAATGAAGAATGAACCTCACCAAACTGACCGATGGTTTGTTGGAGATGATGGAGTTTGGTGTAAATTTCGGTTTGAATAAAATAAAATTAAAACGCAAGAACATAATTTCATGAAATGTATTTTGCCACTCATTTCTGCTGGCGTGACAAACACGGCGTCTATCTACCTACCAAGGCCAGTCACAACGACCTCTCAGAAACCCTCAAAATGTGTCCATGTTATTTACTTGTTGCTGATGTTGTTGTTGTTGCTGATGTTGTTGTTGTTGCTGATGTTGTTGTTGTTGCTGATGTTGTTGTTGTTGCTGATGTTGTTGTTGTTGCATATGTTGTTGTTGTTGTTGTAGTTGTTGCTGATGTTGTTGTTGTTGTTGAAGATGTTGTTGCTGCTGATATTGTTGTTGTTGCTGGTGTTGATGTTGTTGATGATGTTGTTGTTGTAGTTGCTGATGTTGATGTTGTTGTAGCTGGTGTTGATGATGCTGATTAGGGTTGTTAGGTAGCATGGAGACGAAACTGGCCGGGAAAAGGCCCCTTCTCCTCGGATCTCCCTCAATTTCCCCCTCCTGTTTTTATGGGGTTTGTTGGATGTAATTGGGTGCCAAATGGAAGCAGATGATGGTAGTGACGATGTACAACATGTACATCAGTGAATCACCAATAATGAAGATAGCGATGATGATGAGTAAGATGAATAACGATGATGTAATGATACTAACGATAGAGAGGATCATGATACTATTGAGAGATAATCAATTTCTGTCATATAGTTCCATTTCCGAGGCGTTAAATAGCAATTTTTAACTTTCAACAAACATACAGCATACGCATGCTGAAGCGTAACGGATTCGGACCCGACAACAACGCAACAAGGCTCGACGCTCTACCACTACACTATCTCGACGTCCAATAAGAAGAAACAAAGGAAACGATACCAACCCACCAATCCTCATCGTCCTCTCTGATGAAGAGGATGACCTCTCCCTCTCCGAATGAAAGTTCATCTTCATTATCCGCCTCACAGTTGTGGTCTGCAACGTATCTCTGCCTGAAGCCGCTGCTGCCACCACCGCTGCTGCTGCTGCTGATGTTGTTACCGTGAGCTGCTGTCGTTGTTGAGGCTGATGACGACGATGACGTAACGAGTGCAGACGACGACGACGATGGCGAGGCTGCTATCGTTGAAAGCTGCTTGTGGTTTTTTTGTGGGTTAGCGTGAAATAGAAGCTAACTAATTATCATAATTTATTCAACTGTCGTGGAATGTTGCATCCTGATATGAAATATACGACAATTATCTAACTCATTATCATAATTTACTCAACTGTTTAGCATGATTTATGAAAATAGCATCAAGTTTATCAACAAGACCTTTTTGTTGATACCAGTTAGGTAGCTAAAAGGAGCAGTTTTATTGGCTGAAGCACTGGTTGGTTCTCTGTTCTGATTGGTCGGTTGGAAAGTGTGAAACGTCGGGGAAAGGACTTGCGGACTGTCAATCATTAGATCGAGCATCTGGCTTCTTAGGCGATTGTTCGGTTTTGGGGGAAGAGCGGGTGGAATATTATTATTATTGTTATTTTTATTGTTATTGTTGTTATTATTGTTGTTGTTTCCTTGTATTGTTGATAATGTTGGAGCCAAAGAACTTGAATCCCCTAGATGAATTTTTGTTAAAAAATTAATTTAATTATAATTTATAATAATACAATGTTTATCGTTTCGATTTATCTGTTAACTGTATGTTTATTTATTTGTCTGTTTGTTTGTTTGTTTAGCATCAAGGTGTGTAGCCATTCGAATAATAAATTTAATTAAATTTGTGTAAGTTATATATATATATATAGAGAGAGAGAGAGAGAGAGAGAGAGGAGAGAGAGAGGAGAGAGAGAGAGGGAGAGAGAGAGACTAAGCAGACGTACTTCTATGATTCCTTAGCTCCAACAGTACAGAGTGGTTCATTCTGCAACAAATTAAAAGTTGTTTTCATTTCATTTAGTTGTTCTCATTAATTTTATGGATATTTTATTATCGTTATTACTACCCAGCGACTAACAAATGAATGAATGAATGAATAGATGGATAGATAAATAAATAAATGAATGAATGAATGGGTGTATGAATGAATGAATGGATCGATGAAGGACCTATTGAGTCCAGGATCAGATGGATTCCTGATGTGACTCCGGCTGTTGATGTTCAACGGGAGCGGAGGGGGCGGACCTTTCTTTCTGTAGAGATGATGCTGATTGGCTGGCATCGTTGTCGTCGCCGAGTGAGATTGCACGCTATTGGTCGAATCGTTCATACCGTTGTTGACCAATGAAGTTTGAGATGAGTTCAAATTGTTGCTTGCTAATTGGACGCTTGATCCTTTGATCCTTGGCATTGGCTGCGGTGGTAGGAGGTTGTCGATTGTAAGCGATCTCTGATTGGCTGTCAGAGTATTGAGGGCCTCTGACGTCATCACTAAACTTCCGGGTCTAGATCTTGTTCGATTGGTTATTGTACTGGCGTTGCTGTTTGGTCCAACTGCTGCTGCAGATGACGACGATGACGCTATGGTATCCTGCCAGGGTGCCAAATATTCAATGTTGCGACGAGAGAATGAAAGTAAAAATGAATGAGTGATCAAATGAATGAATGAATAAATGATTGAATGAATGAATGATTGAATGAATGAATGATTGAATGAATGAATGATTGAATGAATGAAAAAAGAACTAACCCAGTCCAAATCATCATCACTGTAGTCAACCATGTCATGGTTCAGATCATCCTGATTGTAGCGGGTTTAATTATTTGAGGTTAGGCCCATCATCATCGTGTTGCAACATTCATTAATGAAATTAAATATAAACTTAAAAAAAAGTTCTCTCTCTCTCTCTCCTCTCTCTCTCGAGACAAAAAATATTGATTAAAAGACACAAACACACACATACACACCACACACACATACACACACAGACAAACACACTCCAAGAAATGAAAGAGTTTCACGACAAAGACAGAGAAATTGAAACCAACCTGAACGAACTGCCAATCAATGTTCACGTGTTCAAACATATCGGACTTCCCAGCCAGCGCATGGTTTATCTGAAGGGGAATTTTTTGCAAAACTGAAAGTGAAACTTTACAGAACAGAGTTGAAACAACGGGAAGAAATGCTCTGGCGACTATCGTTTGTATTTAAGGATTCAATTTTTTAAATTTTTGCTAGTAACTGGAAAATAAGTCCACCAAAATAAACAACCCCAAGTTACTCTGTAACTTGCAATAGTTACAAAACTCATAAATGAATGAATGGATAAAAGAATGGATGAATGAATGAATAAATGAATGAGTGAGTGAGCAACGTGTACTATAAAATCTTACAAGCATACGTTGAGCGGTTTGAAATTTTGAAAAGAAATTTACGTTCAACAATTTTTTTCTTCATCAAACTTTGCAAAACAATTTTCAAATTAATAAAAGCTATTTCGTAAGCAGAAAATGAAACCAGTCAACCGACCAACTCAACGCAGAGGTCACTGCCTCTCTGCATGGCGATCTGCATGGCAGTTTGACCGGCCTTGTTCGACCAGTCACATAGGCCGGGGTTCGACCTCAACACCAACTTCATGCACTCCGATTTGTCCTCAAGGGCACAGAGGTGCAACGCGTTGTTACCTTCGCTCGTCTGACATCCAAGTTCTTTGCTGTGGTAGGGTGGGGTGGGTGAAAGTGACTTTTACCAACAGCAGCAAAAGGTGATGCATCTCAAACGAATGTACGAATTCTTCAGGTACAAAATGACTGATAGACTTGAAACTACCTGCTCGTGTTCTGGATGATGAAGTCAACGATGAACAAGTGGTAGCCATCTTCCTGCTTGATGGCTAGGTGCAGAGCGTTCTCCTTGTTTGCCTGCGTCATAAAAACCTCATTAAATATGCAAATTAGATTAAATATGCAAATTGGATTAAATATGCAAATTACATTAAATATGCAAATATGTTTAAATATGCAAATTAGATCTAAACATTAGAAGCAGTTTTTGAATAAAGTTAAATAAGCGTAAAAATACGAATATTCGTCGGACCGACGGATCGACCGACCAACCGACGGATCGACCGACCATATCGGGCAGAGGCTCCATGAAGTCGACTCCCTCAGCGTAGACCTGCAGCAGGGCGTAGATGTCGCCAGCGTAGATGGCCTGCTTCAGATCCTGCCGCCTGTCCTCAACTTCGACGCTCGTCACGATGGCAAATTTGCGCTTCTCGTACTTCTGCTTTATGAAATGCTTCTTCTCCTCCCTGTTAATCAATGGCGAGATGACGCTAATGACGGTTCTGCGCCTCTGAGAACATGTATAATGGAGAACAAAAAAAAAATTTATAAAATAAATTTAAATAAATAAATAAGTTATGAACATTGTGCTCTTAGGCTCAGGCTTGTATTTAGGATCGAGTGTGGCCTCCATTATGTCGTTGAAGCCCTGATTGGTCATCACCCTGGCCAGCTGAATTCATGAATATAAATGAGCAGGTGGTTTGAATTTCAATTGAGTTTAATGAATAGTAATGAGGTTTCATGAATTTTTATCAAGATCCAATGTCACATTAGAGTTTAATCGTTTTCAATGAAAATTTGTGAGCGTTGAAAAGTTATAATAAGTTGAATGCAGGCATCCAGGCATAGTGACGTGTAAACGAACAACACTACGAAAATGAAATGAATGACAAGGTTGTTTCAAATAACAAATCATATCAAATGTATCCAACCGAAAGAATTTTTAACAAAAATTAGCGAAATGACGAATGAAATTTGATTAGAGAAGCATGGCGCATCTAATGACAGAGGAAGAAGAGGAGGAAGAGGAAGAAGATGAAGAGGAAGAAGATGAAGACGCACGAGCAGCTGCGAGGTAACAATGTCGTCGATGACGATGGATTGCGTCCTGGATACGTGGACCCCCATGTCCCGATGCACTCCACAACACTCCAGACATATCAACACGCCCAAGTTCACCGACAACCATTCCGGATCTGCAGGTTGGTTAGTTAGGCGAGCAAACGTTCAGTGCAATTATTTAATCATTGTTGTTTTGAGAAATGAACACAGAGCTTGTAAAATATCATGATTATTTTAAATTGAACAAAATGGTTTTAAATGTAAAAAATCATGCTATATTATTTTCGGACCCAAAATTAAGACTAACAGTAACATATTTGAAAGTTTAACAATAAGGATTGGTAATAATGAGCTACCTCGTGTTCACTCCAAAAAATTTCTTGGAATTATTATACAAAGTGATTAAAATTGGACTCGACACGTAAATATAGCCATCAGTAAATTATACAAAGTTATTGGCATTGTATATAAATTGCGGAATAGATTAACACCAAACACTATGATAACGATCTATTATGCCTTTTTCTATCAATATTTCATTTATGGCGACGTATTCTGGAGATATACATTTAAATATTTAGCTAATAAATTACAAGCACTACAAAAATATTTTTTACGCGTCTGTTTTTATTTATAAAGGTATGATCATACAGGAAACTCTTATTTTCTAAATATAAAATACTTAACATTGAACATATCAACATTTATGTTACTCTTACTTTCATGTCATTACGAAAACTACAGATTCTTAAACACTTTCACATATTTATCTTCATCAACTAGACCAAACGGTATGCCGGGCTCCATGAAAAGAAGGACCGCAACAAATGATCGAAATTGGTCTATAAGCGGCATTAAATTATGGAATACTATAGTCAGTGGCCAAGTTCCAGTAACGTCTATTAATAACTTCAAATGTTTTATAAAAAAAGAGGCTACTCAGCACAGCTAGTCTTCAATGATTTAATTTATAAATCTTGTTCATCTAATATCTGTCTCTTTTATTACTATTATGCAAGATTTGAAATTGATTGTTTCATTTTTCCGTTGATTTCGTTAAATATAGTTTTTTTTAGTTTGCTTGATTAAATTGGTACAGAAATTTATTCAATTTGTCAATTTTAGGATGAGTTTTAATTTTAATGTTGACATTAACAACCATTCAGTTTCTTATTGATAAATCTATTCATTATTTGCACATTTATTTAAGGGAATCAGCACAAGTTTATTCTTAACTTCTTGATTGCCTGAATGTCAAATAAAATTTGGAATAAAAGAAAAAAAATTTATCCGGATACACTTTTGAAAAGTTCTCGAGAGAAGAAACACGGCATACATACACATACAAACCACACACGATGCAAAACATCATCAGCAATGGCAAAAACATACTTGGACAGGAACAATCGCAACATTTATCATTGCCCTTCAGCTGTTTGACCTTCTGAAGGACTGCCTTCGAAAGTTCCTGTAACCTCAGATCGTAGTAATCAGAAGAGGTGGATGTGGAAGACATGAGGCAGGGGTTGGAGGAAGTGGATGATGAGGATTTGCTGTGCTGCTGCTGTTGGTGGTATCTGTGGCTCGGAGAAGTGGGTCCCGCTGGAGACTGAAATGCTTTCATGAGGATCGAGTTCTTTGCGTTGTTCAGGACCGACGTCCAACTGTGCGTGGCGGTAAATAGGAAAAACAATTAAGATGAGAGGAAACTTGTAGCAGGAAGATGATGAAGAAAGTGGAAGATATTGATGGCGTTTATAATTTCCATCATCATTTTGATCATTGCTATCGTGATTATCACACGTTTAAAGTTTATTATTTATAGAAAGATGTACAAAACCACGAAAGGCATCATTAAACAAAAAATAGAAGCAGGAAGAAAAGAAAAAAGAGAAGGAAAAGGAGGAAAAAAGAAAAAAGAGAAGGAAGAGGAGGAAAAGAAAGGAGACGTACGCCTCGAGCTCCTGGGGGTCATCCGCTTGGAAGTGGTACGTCCTGTTTTCCGAACTGGACACCAAATCGAAACATTTCCTGCCCGGATCGTCTGGAATCAACTGATGATGATGGTGATGGTGAAGATGATAATGGAAGTTGTGTGGTTGATAATGATAGTTGTAACGACGATGATGATAATGATGATTCGCAACAGACTGACCTTGACTTGGCAAGTGAGCAAGTTCAATCTTACTGGATCCTTCGTAGCCTGTTTGTTGTGTGTTGATGAGTGCAAGCATCACTATCAGCATCATCATCATTACCATCGTCATCATCATCATCCTCATCAATGAACGAATCATAATTAGTCAATAATTGGAGGTGAGCAAGTGAACGGGAATAGGTAAAACTTAGTTTTCGGGAATGGGAGTTTTAGGAAATAGGGAACCAAAGCTCGAGAATTGGGAATGACGGACGAGAATGGGAAAAAGTGACATCTGCGTGCGAAAATAAATATATATTTATATGTGCAATAAAAACTATCCAACGCTTGAAATCTAGAAATTCGGTAGATTCCAAAATTACTGCATTAATTATGGTCTATAAACAGCACATTTATATATGTATACTCGTACACATGTGATCGACGCATACACATAGGCCCACACGTGTCTGTTTACAAAGAAGATAATGATGTAAAATCACGTAAAATCAAGAAAGCTAGAAAGAAATTTCGCGGGCAGCTACGTATACGTTTAGTTTAACACATCGATATGATTTTCGGAGTTTTGTTTGTCGATTACAATGAAATTAGTAAATTTAAATTAGTTATATATTAGTATTTTTTGTGTGTATTTACATCTAACTATTTGTTTGTCTAAATAAGGCTTTCAACAACATTGATGTTACGTAACAATTGGCCTTCTGGCTAAGGGATTGGCTCATGCTTATTTTTATTCCTCGAATGACTAAATGTGTCTGAAACAGTTGAAATCTAATTTATTTATATATTTATTTATATGTTTGTTAATTAATGCGGTACACTATTTCGACCAAATGTTTAATTTAAATATTAAAGTTTTATTTATGACTTTTGAATTTTTACATTGCATGGTAATGAAGACGTGTTTGTGAATCTGCAATTTTAAAAAAAATTGAGATTTTTGTGTTCAAAAATTTTGAAAATGGGTAAAATGGGAATCGGGAGGGAATGAGAGGGAAAACGCGGGAATGAGTTAAAAAATAGGGAATGAAAATTTTCAAGAACGTTGTCATAACAGGGAATTCGGGAGAGAATCAGAAATGAGAAAAAAATGGAAGAGGATTGGGAACAAATTTCAACTTCCGCTCACTTCTACTCACAATTATCTTAATATTTGACTCGAACGTGAAACTACAATAAACAAATAATAGAAAGAAAGGAAGAATGATGAATAAATGAATGAGTGAATGAATGAATGAAAGAACGAATGAATGAATAAATGTATGGACGGATGTATGAATAAATGGATAGATGTTTGAATTTATGAATGAACGAACGGCTAGCAGAATGAATGAATGAATAAACAAAAGAATGAATGAATGAAAAAACAAATAAATGAATGAAAAAACGAGCGAAATCTCACATCTGAATGACTGATATACAAGTTCCCATCCTTAACACAACATTTCCTCCTCTGCCAGACTTTTCTCATCTTTCCTGAAGGTTAAGTTTGGCAATTAGTCAGACTGAATTAATTTAAAATTACTACCACTACTACTATCACCACTACTACCACTACTACTACTACTACTACTACTACCACTACTACTACAACTACTACTACTAATAATAATAATAATAATAATAATAATCGTGATCATTCCAATCATGGCCAGCACCTTCACTCTTTTTAAGCAGCCAGCCTGTCCTCTCGCAGCCAAAAACCTTGTTGCCTTGCAGCTGGTGCAGCCTGTAAACTGACTGCTGCTGCTGCACATTCGACTGCGTGGTCATCTGGTTTTATTATTATTATTATTAAAAAAAATGAAGCTTCGAAAACAGCAGTATTAAAAAAGATATCGAAAAACAAAACATAAAGTAAATAGAGACATCTTTATTGAAGGCTGCCACAGATTTCTTCAGCACATCTCTGATTTCGGCCAGTTCCTTCTTTTCCTGATCCTGTCTAGTGCGAAGTTTTGTGAGCTCAACGGTGAGCTCTTCAAAGTAGCATTGATAATGTTCCAATGTCTTCAGGCCGTCTTGGAAGTAACTGGGTGATGGTGTGTGGTTTCGTCATCAACGTCATCATTATTGTCGTCATCATCATCTCCACACTAAGCCACCATCAAAAACAAAAAAACCACCACTGGCCGCAACAGTAGCAGCCACAACAGCAGCAGTCGCAGCAGCAAACTTGTTTTGAGCGTGGTAGAACTCCACAAAGTGATTCAGCAAGTCCACTCCCTTCTTCGTTTTTATCTCATTTACCTTCAGCAGGTACTGAAGAGTATTTACATTCGTTGATTTATTTATTTATTACCCTTGTTGCTAGCAATTTAAAAATAATCAATTTAATAATTATTTTGTCTATTTACCTCGCAGGCTTGCAGTTGCAGTACTCTCCTTTCCCTCTCCATCTCCTCAGCCACCTTGTAACAAATTATGTTAATGAGTTAGCGTCAATCAACTAAACGCACGTCAATTATTCACAATGAATATTGATTAACCTAAAAAATGCATATCAATTACCTCGGGCCCCGTGACTTCGGTCTTAATCATACCAGCATCTCTAGCTATTTGCTTCTTCTCCTTCTCTATCTTGCTACTGCAAAGTAGTCAAAGCGATAAAAATGATAAAATTCACAAAAGATAAAAAAATATTTTATGAGAATTTTTGTCGTCCACAAAATGTAACCAGCGACGGAATGGGTTGATGTAATTAATGTGCCCAGCAATCTGCCAACAGAACCGGCAAGAAGCGCAATCGAGGATACTAATTTAAGAGAAAAAACCACTAAGCAGAAAACGGTTGCAGTCCAAACTCAACATAATTATAACTATTTTGAAGGAAATTTTCTTTTCCTTTTACACACACACACACACACACACTAACACACACGCACGCGCGCACACACACACACATGCGCGCATACAAAAAATAGTCAAAGCAATAAAAATGAAGTCATCTTTCTAAATAAAATAACCAGTTCATAGTCAATGTTAAATAGAAAAAGTTATAATTATGAATAAATGAGCAGCATTATAGTGTAATGGTTAAGATTCCTGGCACTGGTAATGCAATGACCAGATTCAATTGCAAGAGACCCCTATTCATTACATGCAGTGTGTGTGTTCCTGAATTATTCACTATAGCGCATTATTCACTATAGTGCATTATTCACTATAGTGCATTATTCACTATAGTGCATTATTCACTATAGTGCATTATTCACTATAGTGCATTATTCACATGCATTGTGCATACTAAAGAAAGAACGAAGAAAAAATTAATTATCTAATTGATACAGAGTAGAAACGTGGCAAACAATTTGATTTCGTATTCTTTGAATGCCTTATCGAATGGTTTCTTGAGGTCCCCCTTCACCCCGGCCAGGTCACCTTTCAAGAAGTTGTCCAAACTGAACATCACCGAGTTGTTCAGTTTCTGCATCTGTTGCATCGCGGTGTCAGTCAAACGATTATTATTAATAATTATGATGATAATAATTAAGATAATATTAATTATGACAATAATTATTATTATATTCTTAAAATTAAGTGTACAAAATGAAACTTGATGGTTTACTCAATTAAGTAATGTCTTCCAACAATTTATGAAAATATTAAGCAATTAGTAATAATTATTTGATAGAAGAACTATTTTAATTAAATAAAAAGACAAATAAATAATTGAAAAATACACAAACAAATAAACAAACAAACAAATAAATGATAAATTTACTGAAAAATGTTTAAAATTGTAAATAAAAATAAAAGATTTGGCAGACTAGATGCTTGAGTAGTACAGAAAGTTCCCTTGTGACGACTGAGAACTTGAAATAGGCAGTCATGATGCCGACGTCATCTTCGTGCTGGGCCCCCTGACTCAACTTCAACAAACTCTCTGCTATCAATGTCTCATTTGATACGTGCACTGAATGGAGAAAATGTTTGATTTACATGTTTTAATGTAATGTGATTTTCATGTAATGAAATGTGGTGTGGTTTAAATAGTGCCAAAAAAAAGTTACTGAAAATGAAAAAATTGTGATTTGTAATATTAAAATATTAAAAAAGTGTTAATGAATTAAAACTTAAAATGTATAAATTTTAATTTGTAATATTGATATTCAGGTGTTAGTTGTTCATATTTGATAGCATATTTTCAGGAAAAAAAAATTAGGTTTATTTTAAACTTGGAGAGTTTCTATTATATGAATGAATATCTATTTCTATCACTATTCATGAGATGGTGCAAAAATAAAAATGGTCAGAGAGGGACTTACGACTGCCAGAGCTTGAGAGAGCTTTCAATGATTTTTTTAACTTTGTCAAGTTGTTTCTGTCAAAGTCTATGGCCTTTAAAAATTAGAAAAATAATCTTTTGTTACTAGTTTAAAAAAAAAAAAAAAACTAGTTTAAAAAGTGAAAAGATTTTGTAAGAAAATAAAATAAGTGAAGCCAACAAAATGGACCCAAAAATCAAAATAAAAGAAAGAATGTGAAAATTAGGCTTGTGAATGATTTGTTGAGCATTTGAAAAGAGAATGTTCGCTGATGAATGAATGAAGACAAAAAAAAAATGAGTGAACCTCTTCATGCTGGCCGATAAAATTTTTGCAGACCCCCAACTTTGAGGTGAAGTTTGAAGTTGTTGGCGAGTTGTAGTCATCCCAAGTTTCTCGGAGGAATTCCGAAACTGAAAATGGTTTTTCGGGCATTTTGTTTTTTATTAAATAAAATTGGGACGCGCTTTAAAAAAATAATTACAGGCTATTTGACAATTTGTTGATCATTTTATTTAATTTTATTTCTTTATTTGACGTACACAAAACAGGATCTTTAAAACTTTAATTTACTTTTATTTACTTAAAAGTGAACACTAGTTAAAAATTTAATTTTCTTTACGTTACACTAAAAATTTTACTATATCCAAATCTTACACGTGTTCAATATGTCAGGCCATGTTTTCATCCACCAGCTAAATGCAGCCGCTGATTTTCTCATAATATTTTTCCATCAATCTCAATCCTGTCAGTTCTTAAAATCTCACTCGTTATTCTTCTGCAGGTCATTTCATATTTGGATGATCACGTCTGCAATTCATCCATTTTTTTGGTGTTCTTCCTCTTCCTCTCTTTCCCTGGAAAGAATGCATCATAGATTTCCTGGTGGGCCTGTTAGTACCTATTTAAAAAACAGTCAAAAGAAATACATATGCAGATAATATAATCAGTGGTTGGCCATCGTATACAGAGGGGTCTTTTAAATTCGCCGAACCCCATAAGCCCTTGTATGGCTATCCATTCAGAGTTTTCCTCGAAGCACGTGAAAACGTTTGAGCTGATAAAATCGCCAAAGGCTGTTTTGGGTTTAACAAATTATAAGCAAAAACCTGAATGCGGTTAAAACTTTTTAAATAGTATTTGTAATTGAAGTTGAAAAAGTATAATTGTTTTTAAGTTTATTAATAGTCAAATGACATTTACTTTGTAAGAAATCTCAAAAAATATATCGTAGTTATGAATTGAATATTTGGAATTGAAGAAAGACGTGTGATGTGACACAGTGCAACTGTGTAGCTTAGTTTTCCTCCTATTCAACAACCATCTTTAGCCATGAAATTGATATTTTTGAAATTAAAATGAAATGATTTCGTCCAACACTGTACGTTTCAACCGCGCACCTGATAAAACATTTAATGAACAACACAAAAGTAACTAAACTATCAACAGAAAATATTTAAAAAGTTTATTTCGAAGAACATTTGGCAGCAGCTGAGAACGGGGATGTTGCTCTCGGTTGTTGATTGGAGGTACTCGCACAACAACAACCTCCCCCATCATCAACATCCCCACCATCTTCTTCTTCATCCCCGTTACAACTTTCTGCGTTTTTATCCCCAGTAGCTCCATCAATTTTATCACCGTCACCAGCATCTTCATTTTGATCTTTGTCCTCTTTTTCAGCAGGACTAATAACACATTTATCTTCTCCGTGCACATCACTAGGAATGACGTCATCGTTTGGGGGATGAGGATGGCGGAACTTCAGGGCCATCAGTACATCGGTGGCAGCCTGAATCGAAATTGAAATATAGTCGCCTCAACGTCACCATTCATCGAGCCATGATTGCTCGCTATTACTTTCATTATTATTACTTAAATTTCAAATATAGTATTATTATGATTGTTGTTGTTGTTGCTGCTGTTGCTGCTACTGCTGCTGCTGCAGTATTGGTTGTTAGTGTGAAGCCTAATTTCACAAGATAAATGTACTTTGAGTTTTCTTTTTGCGTTGAAGTCCTTCAGTTTGTCCTTGACATTTGGCAGGTGCTCTTTGAACGTCACCTTGTCCTTGCCTGTTGAGTTGTCGTTCGGGACGCACCATCAAACCAGCCTTGCGGCAGCATAACACAAACCACAAAAAAATTCACACAGAAACAGCAAAAATTCATAATTCACAACCAAACCCAAGACGGTAATTCACAATTCACACAGCAACAATTCACCAGTGAGCCATGGATGTTGCAGTGCTTGGCTGGTAGTCATACGTTCGCTGGGATTTGCTAATAAGAGTCTAGACACAAAGTCCTGTTTCGAATTTGTTAAGTTATGTCAATTTTTTTAGATTTATATTATTCAGTAACCGGTTTCAAATGCACGCGTATATCAGCTTATTTTTACAACATCGTCATCATCACCTTGGCAACATCCGTGACGTCATCCCACCATGGCGAATCAAAGACGTACTGGCAGAGTAGAATTTTTTTGAAAGTTTCATTCTCTGTGTTGCCGTAGAAGGGTTCATACCCGCACAAACTGATTGGATAGTTGGTCGACCAATAAGGTGATAAGAATATCATTATTGGATGGTTGGTCGACCAATGAGATGATAGGAATATCATTATTAGATGGTTGGTCGACCAATAAGGTGATAGGAATATCATTATTGGACCAGGGAGATGATCGAATGGTTGGAAATAAGATGATTGGATGGTTGATTGGTCTTTTCTGGTCAACCATCCGTTCATCTTATTGGCCAAGCCTTCAATCATCTCACCGAATTAATTAAAATTTATCAAATAATTATTAAATTTAGTTAGATAATTAATTTTTATCATGGCGAGTCATGAGCAAGTTAGTTACTAGCGTACAGTATGTACGTGATGACGCCGATGCTCCAGAGGTCCACGGACGAGTCATATCGATGTCCCTTCAGTACTTCCGGTGCTGTTTCATCATCGTCATTTTCATCATCATCGTCGTCGTCATCATCATCATTATTATCATCATCATTGTCTGTGCTAAAAGACTGGTAAATATAAGATCGAGCAAAAGCTAGAAGAACAGACATGTAAAAAAGATAAGAAAAAACGGATGACATACAAATAACCAGACAGACAGACAGTCATACAGACAGACAGACAGCCAGTCAGACAGACATGGAGACCTACCACAATAGCCAGGCGTGCCACATATCGTCTGCATTTGAATGTTATGCTCCGTTATCTTCGATAGGCCGAAGTCAGCTGAATAAAAATAAATATATACTCATTAACATAATTTATTCATGTTGTTAATCAATATTTCAAATAATTTACATATGAAAAGTAGTATGGATTAATATTCATAAATAAAAAGCCGCTCGCTGATTGGCTGACGGCAATGTAACCTATTTTTAGCTTAGCATCATCAGACTCATCTTCATAGAGGAGGTTTTCCGGCTGATGAAGTTGGAAGAAAAATGTTTACTATTATTATTATTATTGTTTTTATGATTATCTTATTAGGTTAAAAAATGAGAAATATTAAAGTTTAAGAACGAAATATGATTTTAACTGCAAAGAATATATGAAGTTTGAATGAATCAGTGAATGAATGAATGAATGAATGAATAAATGAATGAATGAACGAACGAATGAATGAATGAACGAATGAATGAATGAGCGAGTGAACGAATGAACGAATGAATGATTGAATAGAATAAATGAGAAAAACTTACTTTGAGGTCTCTATGGATGATGTCGTTATTATGGAGATACTGAGGGTAGGAAGAAATTAATTATTTTTTATTTCATTTTTTATTTTATTTATTATTTTATTATTTTGTTTATTATTTTTATTATATTATTTTATTTATTCATCATCATCACTCGCCTGTTTGGAAAAAAATATCCACCATCATCATCATCATCACCACGATCGTCATCATCACCACCACCTGAACAGCCTCCAGCATTTGACTGACGCACTTGATAGCCTCCTTCTCACTGTAGAAGCCACACGAGACGATTCTGGTCGTTCATTGGTCGGTTCGGTTCATAAATTTGTATAAATTTGAATAAATTATTTAAATGAATGAATGGACAAATGAATAAAGGAATGAATAGTGAGATAGCGGTAGAACGAATGGACCGATCAAACGAACGAACGAATGAACGAACGAACGAACGAATGAATGAACGAATGAATGAACGAATGAATGAATGAATGAATGAATGAACGAACGAATGAATGAACGAATGAATGAATGAACGAACGAATGAAAGAATGAACGAATGAATGAATGAATAAATGAATGAATGAATGAATGAATGAATGAATGAATGACCTATCGAACAGCTCTCCCCCGGTGACCAGCTCGAGAATCATGTGGATGACTGCAGTGCTCTCGTAAACCTCCTTCAGACGAATCTGACATTTGATTCCAACACATTCAACATTATCTTCGGGTGAAGTTTTTGAATCAAACTGGAAGTTGAACTGTGTAAATGCACGCGAGATGGCATGGATGTTAAGGTGCCTGGTCGTGATATTGCAGTGATCGGATTCGAATTCAAAGAAGTTCCCGCCTATCACACGCAATGTGTGTGATGCGTTATTTTCGGCATATTTCCCCGAGCCGTGTTTGTTTGTGTGTGTGTGTGTTTGTTGGTGTGTGTTGTCGATGCTTCTGATGAATCAAAGAAAGAATTGTAGAAAGGGATATGATTTCATTGTTTGAAACATAATTCGTTTCTCAATCAGAACAATATTTTACGACGAAAACACGTCCCCACTCAAAAAAAGCACATCCCTATTTTCTTAACATCACTAATCCACCAGTCAACTCACGATATTAGGATGATTCAGTTTGAGTAGGACACCGATTTCAGTGGCCACAATCCTTCTCTCGACCTTCTTGTTGATCATCTTCACCGCCCACTCCTTGCTAGTTCGCCTGCACCTGCATCTGTAAACTATGGACGTGGCTCCTCTGTTGCGTTTCATTGGTCGGTCGGTTTGCGGGGGTTCATTGTGATTGGTTGATATTTTATTTGAATGTATTTGATTGGTTGGTTTTAATCTGGTTTCAGCCGTATGATTGGTTGTTAGATGGACGGACAACAAATATGAATGTATTTGATTGGTTGGTTTTAATCTGGTTTCAGCCGTATGATTGGTTGTTAGATGGACAACAAATATGAATGAATTTGATTGGTTGGTTTTAATCTGGATTGGTTGTTAGATGGACGGACAACAAATATGAATGTATTTGATTGGTTTTAATCTGGTTTCAGCCGTATGATGGGCTACAAATATATCTTAATTACGGGATTGCGTGACTGCAGAGGCTCAGTATGTAGCTGCATCGGCTGCCAGCATAGGAAAGAAAAATAAAACAAATACACGCAAGGTGATGCATGCAGTGATGCACCAACCGACACCAACATACACAGACAGACAGGGACAAACAGAGACAACCACAGAGACAGACAGACAGAAAAAGAGAGAGAGAGAGAGAAGGGAGAGAGCTCTACAAATGAGATCATCACCGAGAGAGAGAGAGAGAGAGAGAGAGAGAGAGAGAGAGGAATCTACAAATGGGATCATCATCACCAACTTGTGAATAAGTAATGATGAGCTACACGGAGAACATATCTCAATGTTTCGTGACATAGACAAATATCAATAATAATAATAATAATAATAATAATAATAATAATAAGAAGAAGAAGAAGAAGAATAGCAGTAATAATGATAGGAGTGTGTTGATTAATTATAATGGTAATTATAACGTCATGTTAATCTGTAGAGCATTGTTTCCACAGTTAGAATGTTTTGAAGATGAAAATGGATGAACGAAAGAACGAACAAACGAACAAACAAACAAATGAACGAATGAACGAATGAACAAATGACTGAACGACCGGAAGAAAATAAGAAAGAAAGAAAGAAAAAAAGAAAGAACGAATGAATGGATGAATGGTATTAAAAGAGCAGGTGTGCATTCGTCTCGTGAAGATATCTCCTCTATAGTACATTACATACATTTAATTAACATCATCATCATCGTCGTCATCATCATCAGGATCGACCAGAAATGGACATTTACTGGATAATCAGATAATTTAAATGGCTGTGTAGCCATGGTAGCTATGGTAACTTATAATGAATGACGTGATGTTATCGATTGTTCCACCATAAATCACCATCATAATCATCGGCATTACCATCGTCATCTTTACTAAAACTCTTTCTCTCTCTCTCTTTCTCATACACACACACACATACACACGCACACACAAACACAAACGCATCATATTATGTATATTTCGAGAATATTCGTCATATAACACTGATGGTTTTGAGCGTGTGAGAGAGAAAGAAAGAGAAGAAGAGAGAAGGAGAATAAAGAGAGAGAAGAGAAATAGAGAAAGAAGGAAAATAGAGAGAGAGAGAGAGAGAGAGAGAAAAGGAAAATAGAGGGAGAGAAAGAAAATAGAGAAAGAGAGAGAAGGAAAATAGAGAGAGAGAGAGAGAGAGAGAGAGAAGAAAAATAGAGAGAGAGAAGGAAAATAGAGAGAGAGAAGGACCCACCTGCCTAACTCCCTGTCGATGACGTATTCGTCAGAAAATTTGACGTCTTTGATGCTTTCTTTCAGCCAGAAGTCCAACCTACCACCCCCTCCTGATTCTACCCTCTCCTTAGCATCCTCCCCCTTATTATTCTTCATTCTATCTTCATTCGTTTTTGTGGCTGTGCTTAAAAGTTTAAATGAGCGAAAGATTAGAATTGAGTCAGTCAAAATTTAAATGAATCAAAGTAAAATAAAGTATAAATCCGTGGTTTAAAAGAAGAATTTATGCATTACCCAATCTATTATGATACCGTAACTGAATGAACGAACGAACGAACGCATGAATGAATGAATGATTGAATGAAAGAACGAACGAACGAACGAATGAATAATCAAAAACTAACTTCTCACTCATTGCAGACCATGCGATATTTTTTAAAAAGTAAAAATCTTCTCAATCGAGTATGAAAATTAAATTATTTTAACTATGTCTTTTTAACGATGTCAACTGAAAAATAAAATTTATATAAAGTAGATTTTTAAATAAAAATTTACAAAAAGCGAACTGGCATATCTCTTTAATCCCCCCTTGTTATAGCAACTTGAAGAGAGTGAAAAAATAGTGCAGGTAAAAGCATCGCTATTTATGTACACCACTACCCCTTCAAAAGCCTGCATGTTTGTTTGTTTGTATGTTTGTATGTATGTTTATTTGTATGCATGTATGTGTATGTATGTACGTATGTATGTATGTATGCATGTATGTATATATATATATATATATATATATATATATATATATATATATATATATATATATATATATATATATATATAGAGA
>NW_008703580.1:216471-221474 GCF_000326865.2 Helobdella robusta
CCACATAAATTTCCCCCCCCCCCACCCAAATATATATAAATATATATATATATATATATATATATATATATATATATATATATATATATATATATATATATATATATGTTACATGCTAAGTCATAGACCACATAAGTTCGCCCCCCCCCCAACCAAAATCTGAAATGACGCCCCTGACCCAAACCCGCAACAATTTATTTTTAATTTAAGAATATCTACTGGTACATTTTAGCTGTTACTAGGTGCTGTCAATTTTTAAAATTTCAACAGTAAACCTACTCCAGAGTAGTTAAATTTGCCTTCTTCAATGGTAATGACACCTGATTTCTTCCACCGAGTTTCGCTCAAACCTTAAATGCTGATATTCATTCTTTTCATTTCTTTTTTCAAATTTTCCAGTCCGGTACAACGTTCTAACGTTCCATGTTGCCACAGTAAAACTTCGTGTTACAATAAAAAAAATGTTCAGCTAATGCAGTCATGCACTCATTACGCTAGGCTATGGCACGAAACTGCAGACAACGTTTAGCGATGTACTAATAGGCAAGTTAAAAATTAGGCTCCTCATGATTTATTTAAATTTGTACTAGTTAAAATTAACTTTTGTCACTAATTTCAAAATCTGGAGCACGTAGTTTTTGCTGCCCACCCTGCTAGATCTAACTTTGCTTTACGGAAACTAACAAAAAAATTGCAATTTAGAAGCATGCGATGGACAAAGTTCTTCAAAATGTCCTAATCAGGCCTGCCGTGAAAAGTGACTGCAAGGAATTATTCAATCTAATCAAGGTTAAAATTAGAACTTTTAGACTTTTATTTTAATTTAAATTTTAAACTTTAAATTTAAAAACTAAACTTTAGTTACTAAAGACTCAGGTTTTTGTTTTAGACCTTAAGTTTAAAATCGAAAGTTTAGATTAGCCATTATAAAAGAGAGTAAGTTATTTTTAAGTTTACTTTTATTTTTTTTTTAGTAATTTATTAGTTAATTAAGTTTCCTTTATTAGTCATTAGTTGGCTAGGATGTTGTATTTCTTGTTGTTGGGGCTGCTAATTACTTAATTATTTCCAAGATATGATAAAAAATTATATCACTTTTTTAAAATTTTATATATATATTTTTTAAAATTTTAAATTAATTTATAAATTTTCATTCAATTCATTGCAACTAAAATTTTAAAAGCACATAACAAAGCCCAATTTATTTACTAAATTTAAATTTCTTAAGTAAAGAGGTTTTGTTCAGTTTTGCATTAAAAAATTGAATTCTTCAAAAGCCTTCAGTTTATTATACATTTATAATATTTATATTGTTATCAGCTGTCTATGGCTATCTTATCTCATAATCTTACATATATGAATTTATGATGTATTTACCATATTGTTAAAAAATTAATAATATTAATTAACTAATTAATTAATTAACTAATTAATTAATATATGTATTTATTAATTTAATTTTATTTTTATAAATTCCTCTTTTTCTCTTAACTCTAACTAAAGGAACTGTCCGTGTATGAGAACCTGCTTCATATTGTCACTTTGACAGAAGAGAGTCTGCTGTTTTATTTATTTGTTTTATTTTATTTTTTTTTTTATTTAAATTTTAAGAAATGATATATTTTATATCTTTTTTTTTCATAAATTTCCTGATGTCTAACATGTTTTTTTTTTCTATGGACCAACCTACATTTATGTACATTTCATGTTTCTATACAATGCTAATACGTAATATTAAGTACTTACTAATTTAATATTAATTAATTAATTAATTAATTAATTAATTAATTGAAAAACCTACTATGAATAAATGACTAAATGAATGAATGATTTAATGGATAAATGAATGAATTAATGAATGGATGAATGAATTAATGAATGAATGGGTGAGTGAATGGATGAAAGATCAAACAAACAGAGTTAGTCCTTATTAAAATGTATGTTTTAATTTTTTTCAGAATTAATAGAAGATGGCTTCGGACCCAATCCAGTTTTCAGATGTTTTGTTGCTGAACTGAAAAAAGAAGGTGTTCTTTTCCCAGTAAATTCTGAAAAAATTTTAAGTGAATTCATTTTTCTTTATTCCGCTATTTTCGAAATTTATTTGTTGCCAAGCTTCACAATTATTGTTCATAGAAAGAGTTAGCATCGATATTGATAGCATTCATTCTCAACCGTGTGTAGAATTATTATATGAATAGTTTAATGCTTATCTTATTTCAAATTGTTACACAACTGGGTAATTCCTCATCATCGTTATCATCATCATCACCTCCATCATCATCATCACCTCTACTACCATCATCAGCATCATCATCACCTCCATCATCGTCGTCATCATCACCTCCAGTATTATCATCATCACCTCCATCATCATTATCATCAACACCTCCAGCATCATCATCGACATTGGTGGGATACGCCATTTACTTTTTCTCATTTTCCTCGTTCACCGGGAAGAGCATCTACCTCGAGGACTTCTACGTCAAGCAGCAATACCGATCACTCGGTATCGGCACATCCCTACTCAGAAATGTCGCCCAAGTCCGCTTTTAATCGTCCTAATTTATAATTGCTTAATTATTTAATTAATTGATTATTTTAATTTAATGATTAAAATATAATTGCTATATTATTTAATGAACATTCGTCATTTTGTTCATTTGATTTGTATTCGTTTGTTGCTTGTTTGTGGTCTTCTCCGACTCATATAGTTTAGCAATTAAATTAGATCTAATAGAGATAGATGAATAAATTAATCAAATTGGGTGAATTCAAGTTGAAAGTAGGTTAAAAATATGAATCAATCAAAGAAAGGATGGTGTGCATTTTGTTAAGTTTCATATCTCCCCTTCAATCTCAGTAACCTACCTATAAACGAACCTGATTGTATATTTGCAATGCATCGCAGATAGGAATATACAGAGTGATAACGTTAAATTGAGACGTTGAAACCTGGCAGGTGGCAGCTTCAGAGTCGTGTGGCCGGATCGATTTTGTGGTTCTCTCCTGGAATCGAAGCAGCATCGATTACTACGAAAAACTTGGAGCCGTCAACCTGACTACAACCCAAGACTGGCATCTCTTCAGGATGGATCGAGAGGCTATCTTTAAACTCGCCGATGGTTCGTCTGCTACTAAAACTGCTTCTGTAGCTGCTACTACAGCTGCTACTACGTCAATTGAAGCAGCAATTGCTGCTGTCGCTACTGCTACAGCTTAAATTTGTCATGCTAATTTTTCCTCTCCTAATACAGTCTTTGATGCTGATAACGTGCTGGGTGTTTTAAATTTTAATGGCTGGATTCATGATGATGATAATGATGTTGTTGTTGATGATGATATTGATGTTGTTGTTGTTAATGATAATAATGATGATGTTGTTGTTGTTGTTGCTGTTGTTGTTGATGATAGTGATGATGTTGTTGATGATGGTGGTGATGATGTTGATGATGATGTTGTTGTTGATTCAACTGCTTATTTATTTAATACCAGGTTATTTATTGTTCTCCATGTTACATAGGAGTTAGCGTTGTGGAAATTGTTTTGTAATAATTTTATGATCAACTAGTGTACTATAATTATGTTATTTATTCATTCATTCATTCATCAATCTTCGTTTTGCGTCCAGAGACCCGGTTCCCCGAGGTAGAACGTTGTTTTCTTAGCCATCAACTTTTTGCGCCAAATTAGACGATCAGTTGTATCCATTTCATTTAAATTTAGAGCTTTCATGTCTTGCTCGATTGTTTGCGACCAGGACTTCTTTGGACGGCCTTTGGGACGTGTGCCAGGTACTTCAACATCTGCAAGAGAAGTTATGGCACTGTTTCTACTTCGTTTGAATTGAAATGACCAAACCACCGCAGACACTATATAACTATATATAAATCTATATAACCGTACATAACACTATATGCCTATATATAACCGATATTTGTACATAACTATCTTTAAATCCATACAACATTATATAACACTATAAAACTATAATATCTAATCAATAGAACCATATAACTATATATAAATCTATATAACCTTTTATATCACTATATAACTATATATAATCATTAACTCTACAAATTTATATATGAATCAATAGAACCGTATATATCACTGTATAACAATATATAATCAATAACACTATATATATATAATTATATATATGAATCTATATAACCGTATAAAACACTATATAACTATATATAATCAATTAGTTCTACATAACTATATAAATCTATATAACAGTATATAACACGATGTAAATATATATAATCAAGAACTCTACATAACTATATATAAATCAATAAAACCGTATATATTACTAATATAATCAATAACACAATGCATCTATATATAAATCTATATAACTGCATATATCACTACATAACTATATATAATCAATAACACAGATAACTTTATATAAATCTATATAACCGTTTATAACATAATATAACTGTATATAATGAATAACTTTACATAACTATATATCTATATAACCGTATATATCACTATATAACATTATATAATTATATATAAATCAAAGTAGCAGTATATATCCCTATATGACTATAGATAAAGAATAACTCCATATAACTAAAATTAAATCTATATAACTAAATATAACACTATATAACTTTATAAAATCCAAATTTTAACATTAAAGCGCTCATAAATCATCGCATATTGGCTCAGCTGGCTTAGTTCGGCTTGGAATCGGATGTCAAGCAAGGTGTGGTTTCAAACTATTTTGTATTATCTACGAAAAATTTGAACTGCGTGCGTACATATATAGCAATGATTAATGTTGTTTTTATAACGAATTTATAAAATAAATAAATATAACGAGCAAAATTTTTACATAAAAGCACTTACAAATCTATACAAATTGGCTCAGTATATATCACTATATAACTAAAAATATTCAAAAACTCTACAAAAACTATATGCAAATCTATATAACCGTATATATCACTACATGACTATATATAATCAATAATACT
>NW_008703580.1:221524-222549 GCF_000326865.2 Helobdella robusta
TATGTAAATATAAAAAATCTATATAACCGTATGTAACACTAAAAAACTCTATATAATTATTAACTCTACATAACTATATATAAATTTATATAAACGTATATAACACTATATAACTATATATAATCAAATAATTCAACATAACTAAATATAAATCTATATAACTGTATTTATCACTATATAACTTATATAATCAATAACCTTATGCAATTATATATAAATCAATATAACAGTATATATCCCTAGATGTCTATATATAAAAAATAACTTTATATAACTAAAAAAAAATCTAATTTATAAAATTATGTATAATCAATAATACTACATAACTATATTTTTTAATCTATATTACCGTATATATCACTATATAACTATATATAATCAATAACACTATTTATATATAAATTAATATAACCGTATATATCACTATATAACTTTATATAATCAATAACACTATATATATATATAAATCTATATAACCGTATATAACACTATATAACTATATATAATCAAATAATTCAACATAACTATATATAAATCTATATAACCGAATAAAACACGATATAACTAAATTTAATAAATAACACTACATAACTATTTATGATTCTATATAACCGTATATATTACTATATAACTATGTATAATCAATAACACTATCAAACTATATATAAATCAATATAACAGTATATATCCCTTGATGACTATACATAAACAATAACTTTTTATAAATAAAAATAAATCTACATAACCGTATATAACACTATATAACTTTATATAATCCAAATTTTATCATTAAAGCGCTCATAAATCAACGCATATTGGCTCAGCTGGCTTAGTTCGGCTTGGAATCGGATGTCAAGCAAGGTGTGGTCTCAAACTATATTGAATTATCATCGAAAGTTTTGAACTGCGTGCGTATAACACTATAATATAATAACACTATTATTTAACACTATAAAACTATATAAAATCAATAATGCCATATAACTATATATAAATCTATATAACCGTTTATATCACTATATAAC
>NW_008703580.1:229572-247880 GCF_000326865.2 Helobdella robusta
CACTATATGCCTATATATAACCGATATTTCTACATAACTATCTTTAAATCAATACAACATTATTTAACACTATAAAACTATATAAAATTAATAATACCATATAACTATATTTAAATCTATATAACCGTTTATATCACTATATAACTATATATAATCATTAACTCTACATGTTTATATATGAATCAATATAACCGTATATATCACTATATAACAATATATAATCAATAACACTATATATATGTATATATTTATATATATATATATATATGAATCTATATAACCGTATATAACACTATATAACTATATATAATTAAATAATTCAACATAACTATATATAAATCTATATAACCGTATATAACACGATATAACTAAATATAATAAATAACACTACATAACTTTTTATGAATCTATATAACCGTATATATCATTATAAAACTATATATAATCAATAATACTACATAACTATATATAAATGTATCTAACCGTATTTATCACTAAATAACTTTATACAATCAATAACCTTATACAATTATATCAAAATTTTAACATAAAGGCGCTCATAAATCAACGCATAATGGCTCAGCTGGCTTAGTTCAGCTTGGAATCGGATGTCAAGCAAACTTTATATAATCAATAACACAGATTACTTTATAAAAATCTATATAACCGTTTATATCACTATATAACTATATATAATCAATAACTCTACAAAACTATATATAAATCTATATAACCTTATTTATCACTATATAACTATATAAAATCAATAATGCTATATAACTATGTATAAATCTATATAACCGTTTATATCACTATATAACTATATATATTCATTAACTCTACATATTTATATATAAATCATTATAACTGTATATATCACAAGATAACTATATATAATCAATAACACTATATATATATATATATATATATATATATATATAAATCAATATAACCGTATATAACACTATATAACTATGTATAATGAAATAATTCAACATATTTATATATAAATCTATATAATCGTATATAACACGATATAACTAAATATAATAAATATCACTACATAACTATTTATGAATCTATATAACCGTATATATTACTATATAACTATGTATAATCAATAACACTATCAAACTATATATAAATCTATATAACTGTATATAATCAGAAGCACAGATTACTTTATATCAATCTATATAAACGTTTATATCACTATATAACTATATATAATCAATAACTCTACATAACTATTTATAAATTTATATAACCGTATTTATCACTATATAACTTTATATAATCAATAACCTTATACAATTATATATACATCAATATAACAGTATATATCCCTAGATGACTATATATAAACAATAACTCTATATAACTAAAAATAAATCTACATAACCGTATATAACACTATATAACTTTATATAATCAAAATTTTAACATAAAAGCGCTCATAAATCAACGCATATTGGCTCAGCTGGTTTAGTTCGGCTTGGAATCGGATGTCAAGCAAGGTGTGGTTTCAAACTATATTGAATTATCTTCGTAAGTTTTGAACTGCGTGCGTACATATATAGCAATGATTACTGTGGTTTTTATAAGGAATTTATAATGTATAAAAATATAACGAGAAATATTTTAACATAAAAGCAGTTACAAATCTATGCAAATTGGCTCAGTATATATCACAATATAACTACTTATATTCAATAACTCTACCTAACTATATACAAACCTATATAACTCTATATTTCACTATATGGCTATATAACAAGTGACTCTACATAACAATATATAAATCTATATAACCGTATTTGTCAATATGTAACTATATATAATCAATAACACAGATAACTTTATATATCTCTATAACCGTTTATATCACTATATAACTATATATAATCAATAACTCTACATAACTATATATAAATTTATATAACCGTATTTATCACTATATAACTATATATAATCAATAACATTATATAATTATATCTAAATCAAAATAACAGTATATAACCCTATATGACTATATATAAACAATAACTCTATATAACTAAAAATAAATCTACATAACCGTATATAACATTATATAACTTTATATAATCAAAATTTTAACATAAAAGCGCTCATAAATCAACGCATATTGGCTCAGCAAGCTCTTCTTCAAGCAGCTGAAGATCGTGATCAAAAGGCGTCCGTAAGAAATGAGGCTAATGCTCTTGCTAATAAAATGGATTTTTTTGAGACTGCATTGATGACTATTTTTTGGGATACAATTTTACAGCGGATGAATGCAACCAGCAAATCTCTGCAAAATTCAAATTTATATCTTGATTCTGGTTTCAATCATCTAGAATCACTGATGCTTTTTATTAACAATGAAGTCCGAAACGATTTCACTTTTATTGAAAAACGAGCAGCATTGCTTAATAAGGAGGATCTGAAAGACTGTAATTATCAAGATGAAGTGAGTTGCAAGAAAAAGTGAAAACCGTTTTCTGATGAAAGCAATGAAGCGGAAGTTTTTTTAACTGGTTGTGATAATTTTATTGTTAACACAGTAAACGCCATTTCTGATAAATTGATCACGGAACTTGATCACAGAATCGAAGCATACAAAGGTACACATGATTTGTTCAGTCTATTTTTCAAGGACAAGGTAGATGACATGAACACAAAGATCTCGGCCTTTATCGAAGAATACAAAGACGATGTTAATTCTGATACCGCTGGCGATGAAATCAAACAGTTTTTGCATTTCGCTAAGAAAGAAGGAGCAAAATCTGCGGTAGAGATGTACCAGCTTATAGTGGTGGATGGACTTATAGCTGTTAAGCTATTTTGAATAATCCTCGAAAAATTTGAACTGCGTGCGTACATATATAGCAATGATTACTGTTGTTTTTATAATGAATTTATAAAATATATAAATATAGCGAGCAAAATTTTAACGTAAAAGCGCTTATAAATCTATGCATATTGACTCAGCTTGGATTGGCTCGACTTGGAATTGAATGTTAAGCAAGGTGTGGTCTCAAACTATTTTGAATTCTCTCCAAAAAATGTGAACTCCGTGCGAAAATAAATAGCAATAATTACAGTTGTTTTTATAATGAAATTATAGAATATATAATTATAACGAGCAGAATTTTAACATAAAAGCGCTTATAAATCTATGAAGATTGGCTCAGTAGATATCACTATAAAACTATATATATTCAATAACTCTACGTAACTATATACAAATCTATATAACCGTATATATCACTATATGCCTATAGATAACCAAAAATTCTAATAAACTTTACATAAATCTATATAGCCGTATATATCACTATATAACTATATATAATCAATAATACTATATAAATATATATAAAAATCTATAACCGTATATATCACTATGTAACTATATATACCAATAACACTATATAACTATATATAAATAAATAAAACCGGAAATATCAATATATAACTATATATAATTAATAAATCTATATAACTATATAAAAATCTATAAAACCGTATGTAACACAATATAACTATATAATCAATTAATTTTACATAACTATATATAAATAACTATATATAAATTTTACATAACTATATATAACAAGATATAACTATATATAATCAATAAATCTACATAACTATATATAAATCTATATAACCGTATATATTACTATATAAATATATATAATCAATAACACTATATAACTATATATAAGACTATATAACTGTATATATCACTCTATAACTATATATAATTAATAACTCTACATAACTATATACAAATCTATATAACCGTATATAACACTACTTAACTGTATATAATCAATCACTCTACACAACTATATATAAGTCTATATAAACATATATATCACAAAATAACTTTATATAATCAATAACTCTATAAAACCGTATATAAAACTATATGCCTATATATAACCAATAATTCTACATTACTATATATAAATCAATATAACACTATAAAACTATATATAATCAATAACACTATATAACTATATATAAATCTATATAACCGTATATATCACTATATGACTATATTTAATCAATAACTCTACATAACTATATATAAATCTATATAACCGTTTATAACACTATATAACTGTTTTTATAATGAATTTATAAATTATACAAATATAACGAGCAAAATTTTAACATTAAAGCGCTTATAAATCTACGCATATTGGCTTAGTTCGGCTTGGAATCGGATGTCAAGCAAGGTGTGGTCTCAAACTATTTTGAATTTTCCTCGAAAAATGTGAACTGCGTGCGTACATATATAGTAATGTCTATTGTTGTTTTTATAATGAGTTTATGAAATATATAACTTTAGCAAGCAAAATTTTAACATAAATCTATTTAACCGTATATATCAATATATAACTATATATAAACAATAACACTACATAACTATATATAAGTCTATATAACCGTATATGGTACTATATAACTATATATAATCAATAACACTATATATCTATATATAAATCTATATAACCGTATACATCACTATATAACTCTATATATTTAATAACTCTTCATAACTCTATTGGCTCAGCTTGGCTTGGCTCGGCTTGGAATCGGATGTTAAGCAACGTGTTGTCTCAAACTATTTTGAATTCTCCTCGAAAAATGTGAACTGCGTGCGTACATATATAGTAATATCTATTGTTGGTTTTATAATGAATTTATAAAATATATAACTATAGCAAGCAAAATTTTAACATAAATCTATATAACCGTATATATCACTATGTAACTAAATATAATCAATAATACTATGTAACAATATATAAATTTATACAACCGTATATATCACTAAATAACTCTATATTATCAATAACAATATATAACTATAAATAAATCTTTGTAACCGTATATATCACTATGTGACTATATATAATCAATAACACTATATAACTATATATAAATCTATATTCCCGTATATATCACTATATAACTATATAAAAAATAACATTATATAATTATATATAAATCTATATAACCGTATATAACATTATATGACCATATATAATTAATAACTCTACATAACTATATATAAATTTGTACAACCGTATATATCACTATATAACTATATATAATCAATAACACTATATAGCTATTTATAAATCTATATAACCGTATATATCACTATATGACTATATATAATTAAAAACACTATATTACTATATATAAATCTATATAACCGTATATTTCACTATATGACTATATATAATCAATAACTCTACATAACTATTAATTCATTTATTCATTCATTCATTTTTTCATTCATTCATTCATTCATTCATTCATTCATTACTTCATTCGTTCATTCATTCATTCATTTATTCATTCATTCATTCATTTATTCATCCAATCATTCATCCAATCATTCATTTAATTTCAGCGATGGTTGTAATTACCATTATAATAATTAAAGTAATGATTTAATAATCTTTTTAATGCAATGTGATGACGTTACTACAGGCATTTTTAAATGCCTGCATTTTATAAATTTTTAAATTTATAATTTTAAAGTTTAATACGCTCATTATCTGCCTGTGTGTTTGTGTGTTTGTGTGTGTGCGTGTGTGTGCGTATGTGTGGTGTGTGTGTGCTTTTTCTCTGGTTTTAAAGTTTATTAATCTTTTTATCTGTCTGTTTTGTGTTTGTTGAGCTGCCTGTCTGTCTGTGTGTCTGTCTATTTGTGTGTCCGTCTTTCTTTGCTTGGACTTTGTTATTTTAATTATTTTTAATTTATTTGTTTCGAGTAAATTTTTAATCATTTTCTATTTTTTATAAATTGTAAGATGACGATGATGATGAAGACTCCCGACTGATTCTATTTTTTTTCTATCTTTTGTGAGTGTTGTGTTCTTCTTCTACCTGCTCTGGTGTTGTTATGATTCTAGAGTATATTTGTTCATTTATTTATTCATTCATTCATTCTTTTATTCATTAGTTCATTCATTCATTAGTTCATTCATTCGTTTATTGATCATTCATTCATTAATTCAGTTTGTTTGTTTGTTCATACATGCATTCTTTCGTAATATATATGTATTTATTTGTTGTCATCATCATCGTTGTCTCTTTGTCTTTTCTTTGTTGAATAATAATATTCTGGCCATCATCCTTATCATCATCGTCATCATCATTATCATCATTCATACAACACACATACTAGGTTATATTTTAATGTTCCATTGTATCTGATCTATCTTATCAGGATCGAACGATCGAGTGATTGATTGATTGTTATACACAGTCAGACCTCTCTACAACGAACTTCTTTATATACAACGAAAATCTCAATTTAACAAACTTTTTTTTATGCCCCTTGGAATTTTACATACAAAACTCTTTTTATGGGGCGAAAAATAATTTCTCTATAGCGAACAAAATTTATAAAAGTTAAAAGAAATATTCGACAAATTAGAAAAAAAATCAATGTTAAAGACACTGTAAACTTCAAGTTGCATTTTTGCATTACTGTTTAACCTATCTGTTGTGTGCTATATAGGTACGTATAATGTAAGTACACACCTACTTTCATATTTTTCGCCAGTGGCTTTTTTCTTCTTTTTCGTGTCTCATCCTTTCAAGACATTGGCGACCATCTACCTCCACAAAACCCGATCTTAAACACTTTGTAAGAGTTAAAATGTGGTGATATTCAACAAGTGACACAAGGACTTCACGAATGTTGTTCTTGTTGGCCGCAATCTCTTCTCTCTGCAATCTTTCCAGTAGTTGTTAGATTTTCCACTATACTATGCATTATTACTTTCCGTTATAAAAATTAATGATTAAGAGATCGTTCTTCATAAATTTGTAACATATAAACACCTTCCAAGCTATGTAAATCTTTTTCCAGACCAAATTCTATATAACGAAATTTCTACATAACGACTTTATTTCTTGGAACTATCAAGTTCGTCCAGTAGAGGTCAGACTGCATATATATATATATATATATATATATATATATATATATATATATATATATAATTAGATTATTTATATATAAAGCGCCCTTTATTCTCAGAGGCGCTAACAATGTAAAAGTTGATTAAATGCGCTAATACAAAAGTTGATTAAATGTCTCACTTCAATCAAATCATATCATGAAAAGTTTGTCTGAAAAGATGGTTCTTTAGCTTTCTTCGAAATTCAGTAATTAACAACCTACTATTTTGCAAGTCGACTGGCAAACTGTTCCAAATCTTCGGTAATTCTATAAATTTTATATATATATATATATATATATAATTCTATAAATTCTACCGAATGTGTTTGTACCAACCAACCCAATTAGTAAAGTTAAACTCGGAATTTATTACAACAATAAAAAAACGTCTTACATAATACTGAAAAATACACGCATCTTAAAATTGCAGAAGCAGTCCTAATTGACATTAATAAACCAAAAATAAATATACAACAAAAAATAAAATGACAACCTCACTCCCAACCCCCCGGCGCTTAATCAACAATGAAAACAAAGAAGTAATAAAAACTATAGAAACTTCCATTTTGGTATTGTAGTCAATTTTGCCTAAGACCACAAATATGGTCTTCCAACACACACACACACACACACACACACACACACACACACACACACACACACACACACACACACACACACTTATACATATATAAGATTTTTTATTTTTTAAAAAAATGTATATTTATCAATTCATAATAAGAAGTATGCGTAATATAATGCTAATTATTTTTTCCAAAATAGGATTGCATTGTTTTTTCTTTAGTCAAACAAACTATGTGTGTAAACGAACACGCATACAAACCCACACACACATTTACATACAACACATACATACTCACATACACATACATACATCGTTGTATAATTGTAGACAATAATTTTCCTGAATTGTTGTTTTTGACTGTTTTCATAAATGCCTAGAACAATTTTTATAATTTGGTCCGTACATATACGTAGTATAGGTATTAGACTAAAAAACTAGTTAACACTAAACAAGCACATGAACTGTTGAGTGTAAGTTGTGTTTTATGATATTTACGTGCTGGCTGTTGATATATATCTGATACATATATATCTGATATATATCTCACTGTGTATCCGTCGTCTGGTTCGTTTCTAATGGTAATTAATAAGAATTGTAACAGATAGTATGGAGGGAGTTTGATATGAGTGAATGAATGAATGTATGTTTGAATGTTACATAGTTTCGTTGAAGTAATGGAACAAATGATGTATATATATATATATATATATATATATATATATATAATTCGTAATTGATTGTTTGACTTTTGGAAAATGCTTTTTCGTTCTTAAGTTTTTTGTTATAAGTTAATATAAGTTAAGAAAGTTTTGCATTTGTGCTATTGGCTGATGCGATTTTATTAATTATTATTTTTTGTTAAACTGTCGTGTGGGAAGAGTTTTGTTGGCAGTAGTTGTAAAAAGCGAGAAAAATATTCAAGTAAATTTTTAAGTTTATGAACCTAAATAGTTATATTGCATGCATGAATGTGTGTGTGCGTGTGTGTGTGTGTGTGTATGTCTAACATGTTAAACCGGAAAACCAAATGAAACCAGACGATGTAAATGCTAGATTGTAATAGCACCTCGTTAAGTTGACTGGCGAATAACTTTCCGACAAGCATAATAGCTGAGATGATCTATCTGAATTTTATTGCGAATGTTATTATTGTGGCTGGTTTGGCGACTGCAGCGTTGGATGTAAGATCTGATCTTTTGACAATTACGTCATCAACAACGTCAGCAGCTATCACCTCGGCGTCATCATTATTTTGGAAGTTCATATCGACTACTGCAAGGGTTGTTAATGTAAAGCAGCCGGAGCCAAATGGTAAAAACGGTGAGTTGTAATAAAATTTTTGTATTTTTCAGTTGATATACATTTTTTTTAGTTAAAAATTGTCATTGAATGAGACAAGGTTTTTGTTAATTTTCAATAAAAATTTGAATTAATGCGAATGACTTTCCATATATACTTGAAATTTTATTGAATGCCTAATTATTATTTATTTTTAAAGCCAATTTTTTAAAAAAGTTTAAAAGTAAACTTCAGTTAGCAAATCAGTCGCTAAGTTTTTTTTACAAAGTTGTTCATTTAATCCGAGAACGAAAGCGACGAAAATTAGGCTTTCGTTTTTTGTGAAGTTATGCTTTTCAATGAAATGCGCAATCCTCTCTGTTAAAAAAATTGTTTATTGATTGAATTGGTTGGATTGATTGATTGATTGACTAGTAAATTAGTTTTATATTTATTTAACATTTAGTTTTTAATTTAATTAATTAAATTTAATTTAAATTATTATCTTAAAAGAAATAATATAAATTAAAAATCGATTTAGGTAAAAAGTAAAAACAGTGGCCTGAGCTGAGAACAAAAAAAAAATTAAAATTATATAAAAAAAAGCTAATAAATTCAACCAAGTTAGAAAAATGTCAATCAACACTCGATAGATGTTAATTAAATGATGATGACTTGAGACCAGGACAAAAACATGCAAAAACACAACATTTACATTTTGATTTGCTTGCTTACTATACTTATGCACATGATAATGTCTGACCAACCAGATCACTTATACAACATGCCATGACAATAAAATAAACTAAGAGAGCCATTCCTAAACCTAACTGGTTAATTAGTTGTAAATTAGTTAAATTAACCATTATATGGTAAAATAGAATAGAGATAGTTAGATAGATGCAAACACACCTAGAAAAGTCATTATTAGCAATAGTTACATATATACAGATACTACATTATCATCATTATGCAGCAGCTGAAATCCAGCAGGTTACTACAACCACCCATCACCATCCTTACGACAAAACTGCTAACAATGACAACATCTCAAAATACACTAATTTTACTAATTCCACTGACGGCCATGGTGATAATGAGGATAGTAAAGGTACATCAAATTTGGACCCAGGTTGTCTCAACTTTCATCCAGGGACACTGCAATGCTATTCAAGTTGTCTGCCAGGTTTGTATGGTTTATTTGTTTATCATCATTAACTCGGTGGCCTGGTGGTTAAGATGCCTGACACTGCTGTTGCTGTGAGCAGGTTAAAATGCAGACTCACACCACTTCACATGATCCAGTTTGTTGTGTGTGTGTGTGTGTGTGTTAAAGAATGAATGAATGAATGATTGACTGGTTGGATGATTGATTGACTGACTGGCTGACTGACTGACTGAATGAATGATTGATTGATTGATTGATTGATTGATTGATTGATTGATTGATTGATTGATTGATTGATTGATTGATAGGATACAGGAGGATGATAGAATCGGCAGATGTGACCTCCTGCAAGCCATGCATTTCATCCAAGTATTGTGCTCACGGTTAGTGATGATGACGACGACGACGATGATGATGACGACGATGGTGATAATGATGATGAGGATCATATAAACACACGCACATCACACACACACGCACACATACATACACTTGAAAGAATGTTCCGTGAGAAGAGTGAACAGTATAAGAGTAGCTGAGAAGATGAAGGAGTGTGTTTTTATCATTGGGAGTTTACTTATTCAAATCTCTGAAATGGGTTTGTATGTATGTTTGTTTGTTTGCTTATGTATGCATGTTTGTTTGTTTGTGTATGTATGTATGTATGTATGTATGTCTGTTGCTGAAAGACTGGCTAAGAGTTTTGCCAATGTAACAAGTTTTAAAAAGTTTCTAGCCAACCGAATTCAGAGCTCAATTTTTCCGAATGAAGCAACAATGTCAGACATTTATCTTGCAGCCAAATCACTGAAGCCGAAGTGTGCATGTGGTTTTGATAACATTCCAACGAAAATAATTGTAGCCACTATTCGCTCAATATGGCCAGTTCTGACACGCCTTATCAACCTATTATTGAATAAGGGAATATTTCTAAAAGTTTTCAAAGTTGCGAAAGTGATTTCTATTCAAAAGCAAAAAAAAATAGCAAACAGATAATGAACTATAGACCAATCTCTTTACTCTCGAGTTTCTCAAAAATTTTAGAAAAGATTATTCACAAAAAATTTACCTCTTTTTTTGAAAAATTTAATGTCATCTGTAAGGATCAATTTGGTTTAAAAAAAAATCAATTCACAGAAATGGCAAGAATTGAATTAATTCGTATGAAAAGGGCTATGAGAGTTGTCACACTAAATCGAAATTCAATGACTCAACAAAATTGTTAATTATTATGACGCACAATTTAAAATATAATGATTCGCGTAGATAGCTTTTTAAGCAAGAAGTAGGCTTATTTTTCACTATTTCTTTAATTTTAGTTTGAATGGCAGACATCAAAACTCAATTAAATGTAATAAATCTAAAAGAAACATATTATTTTTTCATATATTTTGCAACGGTTCAAAGGTCTAGAATCACTTATTGGCTAACTCTAACTCTTATACTATATACAAATAATTCGTCTAATTTTAAAAATAACTTGAAGGCAATCTTACTTAAACAATCTATGTAAATATATAATTGTTTTTCATGTGCATGTGAATATGCGTAAATATGTATTTTTGTTCAATTTTGTAAGGTTACAATACTCGATGGATTTCTTTAGAAATTTTTCATGGTTATCCTGTCTTCTTAGAATTATTTTTTTTAGTTTTATAAGTAAATAAAATTTCGTTCGTTCGTTCGTTCGTTCGTTCGTTCGTTTGTTCGTTCGTGTGTATGTATGTACACTGTACAGGTATATAAATTCAGATTAATTATTATATTAACATCAATGGACCTAAACATCCATTGATTTGTGTGCAGTGGACGAAAATAGGTTATCGACCTACTTATCTTCCATCCGGTTGGTCACTGGCCAGGTGGCAATCGTCAGCAGCCCTGTCCTTACGAGTCTCAAGGTCATCAAGAATGTCAAGTACATACTCTGCCTAACTCACTGTCCAGATGGGTAGGTGGTGATGATGATGATGGTGAAGATGACGAAAGGTAGTGATCACGTGATGACGAATAATGATCACGTGACGATGGATAACGATCACGTGATGATATATCATGACCACGTGATTATAGATAATGATCACGTGACGATAGATGAGGATCACGTGACGATGGATGAGGATCATGTGACGATACACAATGACCACGGGATCACCCTCTTACACAAACAAAACAGTGTGGCCCTGATCATCAAGTCGAACGCCCACATGAACAGCCTCAGCAACATGAAGAAGCTGAGGGGTTGCTACAGGGAGAGAGTTCGCAGCAGAAGTTTTGACGTCATCAACAACGTCATCAGCGACGACAACAACAACAACATCGTGAGCATAGTTAATAAGCACACGGTCCCCTTCCTAACATTTTATGAAGATTATTTTCGTAATGTAACGACCTATCACGAATATTCTCATCATTATAACATCAACAACAACTACAACAACTTCAACTATAACAACATTAACAACCAAAACACCAACAACAACAGCAACAAGAATGCCAAACTACTATTGGTTGGCTGTTTGAGGGGTAAAGTTTTCATTGGTGGAAACGCGAATCTGTGCTACGCTGATGTTGAAGATTTTTTAAGGTGAATTAGATGAATGAATGAGTGAATGAATGAATGAATGAATGAATGAGTGAGTGAAGGAATGAATGGCAGAATATAGGTATGAATGCATAGAGGAAAAATTAAATAAAGTCTATGCGAATTGGGTGAATGGATGAATGAATGAATCAATGAATGAATCAATGAATGATGAGTGAATGAATGAATAAATTACTTAATAAATAAATAAATAAATGAATGAATGAATGAATGAATGAATGCAGGAGTGTGAGAAAGACAGAAGAAAAGGATCAAATCATAAGACAGCCATACAATCATGGTGATCCAAAATGTAAGCTCCGGAGCGAAAAATCACCCAATTTTGCACATTCCATATATCTAGCGATGATCACTATAAATATCATCACCGTCATCATCTTCATCATCACCATCATCATTATCATCATCGTCATCACCATCATCATTATCATCATGGAAATGGTACTGCAGGCATGGTAAGGAGTTTGAATGTGACTCTACTGAAGCAGTCAACAAATGAAGTTAGCATCAATTGGCTCGATGGTGAGGACGATGAAAATGACGAAGATGAAAACAGGAATGGGATCAATTCGGAATTATTAAAAGAAGAGGAAGATGATGAGGACGGTCCTGTTTCTGCTGCTCCCACCTCCAGTGCTGCCACTGGTGAGGAGTATGAAGATCTGATATCCTGGTCCATTGCGTATAAAAAGATGTTAGCTCAGTTGTCTTCTCTAATTAGTATTTCGTCTGGCTGACTGGCTGGCTGTTGGTTGGCTGGCTGACTGGCTGGCTGACTGACTGGCTGGCTGTTAAGTTTAAGATGAAGACTTTTAGCGGTGAAAGTAAAAGTTAGAATCAATTTGGCTCAGTGTTTTATATAACATAACATAACGTAACGTAGCGCAGGTATACAACCCAATTTAGTAACTCTGTTCTGAACTCCCTCAATTTCGCCAATCCAACCAATTTGACCTGACCATAGATTTATATAAAGTCAGAAATGAAAATTTAATTTCGACCTGACCATAGATTTATATAAAGTCAAAAATGAAGATTTAATTTGGGGATAGAGATAGTGAAGATTTTATTTTTTTTTTTTAATTACAACTGAAACAGACCACACTACGGACAAAAGATAGATGACTTGCTGATAGATCAATGCACTGATGCCAGGTTAAACATTTTTGAATTGTGTTAGTTGCCGGGTTGTGTTAGTTGCTGTGTTGTTTTGTTGTATTGGTTGCTGTGTTTGTTGCTGGTCAGTCTGATAACAATTTCACATTCCATCTTACGATGATACATATGCATTCGGAATTCGGTTTACGTTGGCTTCTATGTGATGATGACAGAGATGGTGGAAAGTTAATAATGTGAGAATGAAAGTTGGAATATTGATGTCATGTGAATGGGGGGGGGGCATGGAGCTGATGACGTTGATGAAGTTGTGATTGATAGTGATTGAGAGGATGGTGAATGATAGATGATGAGCACATAAGCTAGGGCTGGGGTTAACAAACATTTAATGAACATCTCCGAACGACAGCTGGCAATCACACGATCAACTTATATTTAAGAAAAATAAAGGCCAATCGGCCAGACCATCACCACTACAATCGGTGTCTTCATCATCTTCAGAAGAGTCCATACACAAAATAGGAAGGTTCTACAGATTCGTAATAAAGAACCTGGACCAGAATTCGAACTATGTACTGTACGTTAAAAAGCATTCGCTTTGGGTTACTAGGAGAGGTTCTATGTCTAACTATCTCTACTTTAAAACTTCGACCGGGGGTTTGTTGTTTTTTTTTTTATATCTTAACTTGGTTTAGTTTGGTTACATTATTTTTTTTATCAATTTTAATTTTATTGATTTGAAAATTTTTCTTCAATAGCTTTTATTTCGTTCTCCATCATGATGTAATATATTGGAATAAAATAATAATAAATTGACTCGTACAAATCATTGGCTGAATAAATTATTCAATTAATATGTATATACGGATTATGTAATAAATTGATAATTTAGTTAGCATAATTAATTAACTCCAATCAATTTAAATTTAAATTAAACCTCCCATCCCTACATAGTTAAACTTTCCATCCCTACGAAATAACAGCACCAGCTGCAGTTAGAAAATTTCGAATCCAAGACATCGGTCGAACCTCAGTGCACGTTAAATGGAGGAAACCTACCACCCCCCATCCTCTCCCTGACTTCTATGCCCTCAAACTGTCTCCAGCCGATGATGAAGAAGTCGAGTATGGGGATGACTTCTTTGGGGAGGAGATCTGCAAGGCATATGGTTATTATGCATATGGTGCAATGGTTAAGGTGCTAATGTTATCATCATCGTCGTCGTCGTCATCATGTTACTCATATTTCTGTAATGTTTTCATTTGTATGTGTAATTTTAAATGTAAGTACATCGTCATCATTATCATCATCGTCATCATTATCATCATCGTCATCATTATCATCATCGTCATCATTATCATCATCGTCATCATTATCATCATCGTCATCATTATCATCATCGTCATCATTATCATCATCGTCATCATTATCATCATCGCCACCTCTCCCAACTACAGATCGTTACTCATCAAGCCACCTAGCAATTCAGAAACACCCGAAGAATGATGAATCCACTGCAGCTACTGCCGCTACCACTACTACCACTGCTTCTACTACCACTACTTCTACTACCACTGCTTCTACTACCACTGCTTCCGCGAAAAATAAGCCGACGAAAAGAAACTCCAATGACGCCAACGATGATGATGATGATGAAGAGGACGGTGATGATGATGATGATGATGATGAAAGATTTTATTCATTGGTGGATGAACTGAAGGAGAAAATGAGAGAGGGGTATGAACTGATTGTCCGATTTTTGTCATTTTTATTTGTCTTATCCAGTGGAAACTTGTATTTGTATTTCATGACTCGTTTCATCACATTCTTGGTGATGTTTTACTGGTGTCTTCTTCACGGTTTTTTATCTTTCAGACTGAGAATGAGATTGCAGAAGAGAAGTGGTGTCGTCACTTCAGCCGCTTCATCAACGACAGCGTCGCCGGCTGCTGGCGGAGCTTCTAATGATGTTGGTACTGCAGCAGCAGCAGCTGCTGCTGCTGTGGAAGATGTTGATGGCGAGAAGAATGGTGGTAAAGATGATGACGAAGTTGATGGTCTGGATGGGGATGAAGACGATGATGAGGCCTGCAGACAAGTGCTGCCAACCTTGTTTGAGGAAGTTCGTATGATAGGTACTGTCGACTACAACAACATCAACAACAATAACAACATCAACAACAACAACATCAATAACAACAACAACATCAACAACAACTACAACGAAAAAAAAATCATCTGTCTGCCTGATTTAGAGCTGAAGAACAATTATTGCTTCGAAAGACGGCTACCAGCCCGTAACAACAGGAAAGCCAATAAAGTTAATAATAATAATAATAATAACAACAACAACAACAACAACAATAATAATAATAATAATAATAATAATAATAATAGCGATAAAAATGATGAAACGGAGAAGAGGAAGAGATTAGAAAGGATGAAACTTATACAGATGAATATGAGACAACTCTTCCCGGGCACATCCCTACTTTCGAAGTTTTGGTCACGTGCTACTAACAAAACTTGCCACATTTTCGGGGACAAAAATAGCAATAATAATAATAATAATAATAATAATAATAATAATAAAACTAAGATGAAGATGACGGTAATAAGAACAGTGAGTGGCAAGATGGATAACTTGAACATGACAGGGTTGATGCATTATACGAGATATTATTTGCAGGTTGTTTGGCTGGTTGGTTGGTTGGATGGTTGGTTGGTTGATTGGTTGATTGGTTGGTTGGTTGGTTGGTTGGATGGTTGGATGGATGGATGGATGGTTGGTTGGTTGGTTGGTTGGTTGGTTGATTGGTTGGCTGGTTAGCTGGTTGGTTGGATGGATGGATGGATGGCTGGTTGGTTGATTGGCTGGCTGATTGGTTGGCTGATTGGTTGATTTGTCGGTTGAATGGTTGGCTGGCTTTAGGTCATAATATATTTGGTTGGCTGGTTGGTTAATTTGTCGGTTGAATGGTTGGCTGGCTTTAGGTCATAATATATTTGCTTTTTCTTTTTGTAACCATTTCCATAATCATCATCACCACTCTCATAACCACCACCACCACCACCACCACCACCATCATCATCGTCGTCGTCGTCGACAGATAACAGCTTGCAACATCAACAAATTCACTGACGAGGTTTTCTGCAGTAGTACGAGGGATTTAATTCTACATACTACAATATTAGGTGTTGTTTCCATTCATTCAATCATTCATTCATTCAATCATTCGCTCATTCATTCATTCACTCATTCGCTCATTCATTCAATTTAAAAATTCTGTAATTTCGTCTTAAGATGATGCAGAAGATGCATTGGATCCTACCAGTTTGCAAGCCATTCAAATTGAATCGACTCATCACCATCCCGAAGACGACAAAGACAACAACAATAACATCAACAACAACAACAACATCAATAAAAATGACAACATTAATAACGAAAACAACATCAACATCATCCGCAGTAGTATCAATCACAACAACGGCACAACAACAACGACGACGATGACGTCACCATCAGCAGCACCAAAGACGCTAAATAAGATAGAATTTCATTGGAAGCCAGCGCAGGTGACCAATGGGAGAGTGATCGCTTTCATACATTCGATGTACAACCTCGATGGACAGACCAGAGCTGAGGTGGTGGTGGTGATGATGATGATTTTGTTGACGACGATGATGATGTTTATAATGATGATGATGGTGTTGATGGCGATGATGATGACGATGATGATGTAACAGCTCTCCGCCCAGACGACCTGCATCTCGAACGCAGCCTTCCGACACAGCAATCAAAGATTAACCCTGTCGACACTCTCAATCGGGAACCATTCTTGGAGGGTTCGCTGTCTGACCTCTGCTGGGCTCGCCCCCTGGTCCCAGATGAAATATATCTCCGTTGTAGATCAGCATCAACAAGGTCGGTCGGTTGGTTGGTTGGTCGGTTAGTTTGTTGGTTGGTTGGTCGGTTGGTTGGTTGGTTGGTCGGTTGGTTGGCTGGTTGGTTGGCTGGTCGGTCGGTTGGTTGGTTGGTCGGTTGATTGGCTGGTCGGTTGGTTGGTCGGTTGGTTGGTTGGTTGGTTGACTGGTTGGCTAGTTAGATAGTTAGTTGGTGGGTTGGCTAGTTGGTTGGTTGGTCGGTTGGATAGCTGGTTGGTCGGTCGGTAAGGGACAGTTTGATCCAATAAGGATGAGGGAGCAGTGGAAAGAAAACCTCCTTATAATATGTACAAGCAGTCTGGCGACACTTGAACAGCTTCTGCCACTGCTTCTTTTGCTGCTGTTTCTGCTGCTACTTTTACTGCTACTGCCTGTGTTGTTATTAGAGAAAATTATTCCATTAAATTTTCATTAATTAATTAACTAATTAATTAATTAATCAATTAATCAATCAATCAGACTTGTCGGACGTGAAGTGGAAAGACCTTCTATTTGGCTTTGCCCAGAAGACCGCGCTCACCTGTGGCACGGCTATCATCGTCGTCGTCGTCGTTGTCGTTGTCGTTGTCAGCGCCGTCTTTGTCGCCCACCTCTACAAGAAGAGGT
>NW_008703580.1:247930-258556 GCF_000326865.2 Helobdella robusta
GGATTGACCTTTAACCTTTGACCTTATAGAGAATTTAATGGCATGGTTTTCTTGGCCGAATTTCACTCTATCATTCATTTACTGTTAGGATATAATTTAGATAAAATTCAGCTTTGTAGTTGTTAAACTCGAACGATTCAGCGACTGGCTGGTTGATAACTTTTATACAGGTGGCAGAGCTACATACGGTTCTCGATAAATGGAAATTATCTTGGTACGTACATTCATCTCTTCGTTCATTCTTTCATTCATTCATTCGTTCATTCATTCGTTTATTCGTTCGTTTGTTCATTCATTCGTTCGTTCGTTCGTTCGTTCGTTCGTTCATTCGTTTGCATGATTGTTTGTTCATCATCAGATTGATGACCGATTGAGGTTTTAAAAATAAAATGATTAAGATTGAACAAACTTCTAAAAATAGATTGAACTTCTAAAAATAGATTGAACTTCTAAAAATAGATTGAACTTCTAAAAATAGATTGAACTTTTAAAAATAGAACACAGCAAATGGGAAATCCCGAGAGAGAGTATAGCAGCAACGAGCGACGTGATTGGTCGCGGTCAGTTTGGCACGGTTTACAAGGGGACTTACCTTGGTCAAGTTGTCGCTATCAAGGTCGGATGGACAGATGGATGGATGAATGAATGGATGGATGGATGAATGAATGAATGGATGAATGAATGAAGGAATCAACGAGTGGATGAGTGAAGGAATTTATGAATGACTGACAGGCAATTAATGGAGATACAAATGAGGCCAATTTCAACAGAATGCTCTTTAGACAGGAAATCAAAGCCATGAAGTGAGGCTTTTTTTCATTCATTCATTCATTCATTAATTCACTCATTCATTCGTTCGTTCGTTCATTCATTCGCTCATTCATTTATTCATTCATTCATTCACCATCAACAGAGTCTTCGATTGCTATCACGTGATCAAGTTGCTGGGCGTGGTCTCGGCGACGACTCCATGCCTGGTTGTGATGGAGATGATGCTGAACGGCGACCTGCTCTCATTCATCAGGAGGTACAGACGCAACGACAGCAGCCACAACGACGACGACGACGATGAAGTCGCTGATGATAATAACTCCCGTGACAGTAACAACTGCAATTCATTCAACAACAACAACAACAACAATAAAGACAACAACAACAATAAAGACAACAAAAACAACAACAACAAAGACAACAACAACAATAAAGGCAACATAAACAACAACAACAAAGACTGCAACAAAGACAACAACAACAACAACATCGGAAAGTGTCAGAAGACTACTCGGACAGTCGACCTGACGAACGAGTTGTTGCTGGGAATGGCCGCAGAAATAGCGGACGGGATGGCCTACCTCGGTCACAAGCACTACATACACAGGGACCTTGCTGCCAGGAACTGTCTCGTCGATCACAATCTTGTCGTTAAGATTTCTGGTTGGTCGGTTATTATTATTATTATTATTATCAAAAGATTTATCTAGCGCTAGTTAGTTAAAATTCAAAAGCGCAATCGAAATATAAAATAACACAAAATTAAACGTAAGATTAAACATGTCCGAAACGGTTCGAAACGGTTGAGTGGTGTTGGTGAATGAATGAGTGAAAGAATGAATGAATGAGTGAGTGAATGAATGGATGAGTAAATGAATGATTGAAAGAATGAATGAGTGAATGGATGTGTGAATGATTGATGAAGGAATGAATGTATGAGACTGGTTGGTGTGCGGTGCCCAGGTGTCTGCATTAAGACAACTCTGATACTTTCCGATCTTATGGAATCAAGCATTTGTTTGATTGATTGAAGAAGCCAGGAAGGAATGGCGACCTCGTTCCTATCCGGTGCTTATTTAGTATCTTCTGGGACCATTCAGACGAACTGATTAGCCAGGAGGATCCTGATCCGGCAAACGCAAAGTATGATGAAAAAACTTCGAGACCGCCATTTTTAGCAGTAGACGAGTGACTGGGCGAGTTTGGAAGAAATGAAATAAACTATAGATAACAACAGACATCCTCATTATCACAAACGTCATCATCATCATTATCACCTACCTCACCACCACCGTCATCATCACCACCACCACCACCAGATTTTAGCCTGACAAGAAACACAGATTACTCAAACTTCTACCACAACCACCATCTTTATCGCCACCAGGCCGAGAATTCCAAGCCACTAAAGATTACGAAAACAAACGCCTCCCAGACTTTCTCACCCTCTTCACCACCGTCGTTATCGCAACAGAAATCACCATCATCATCACCACCATCATCTTCATCATCACCACCATCATCTTCATCATCATCACCATCATCTTCATCATCACCACCATCATCTTCTTCGTCACCACCATCATCTTCTTCGTCACCACCATCATCTTCTTCATCACCATCATCATCCACTTCATTACCATCATCATCTTCATCATCAGCAGCAGCGTTTCATTCGGTTGAGGAAGCCATGCCTGTTAGGTGGATGGCCCCTGAGGTCCTCAGACGGCCTGGCTTCAATGTCGAGAGTGACGTGTGGTTAGTTGCGTTCGTACATACATACATACATACATACATACATACATACATACATACACACACACATACATACATACATACATACATACATGCATGCATACATACATACATACATACATTCATACATACATGCATTCATACATACATACATACATACATACATACATACATACATACATACATACATACATACATACATACATACATACATTCATACATACATACATACATACATACATGCATGCATACATACATACATACATACATACATACATACATACATACATTCATACATACATACATACATACATACATGCATGCATACATACATACATTCATACATACATGCATTCATACATACATACATACATACATACATACATACATACATACATACATACATACATACATACATACATACATACATACATTCATACATACATGCATTCATACATACATACATACATACATACATATATACACATACATACAAACATACATACACACACACACACACACACACATTTCCAGTTTTTTTTTTAAATGGCCACCATTGGTGATCACTGATCTAAAAAATTATGTAAAACCATTCTGAGCCGAATTGAAAATTAAACATCCTTAAATCGGTTAAATGAATGAATGAATGGGTAGATAAATAATTCACCAATGAATGAATGGGTGAATGTAAATTAATGAATGGAGGAATGTGAATGAATGAATGAATGAATGACGTCAGGTCGTTCGGCGTGGTATTGTGGGAGATGATGTCGCGCGGTTTGAGGCCCTACATGAGTCTCAGCAATGAGAAGGTCATCCCGTTCGTTGGAGGGGGAGGGAGATTGGTGATTGACAGCAACTGGCCACCAATAGCGTTAGCCTCCTGCTTTCTATCTCTTATCTTATTGGCTGTTTAAATTCACGAATTTTTTTTTATTTGTCAATCTTCTAACCATCTTGCTTCTTATTAGTTTGTTTAAATTTATGAATTTTTTTCATTGGCCAATATGCTGCTAACATTAACTGGTCACCAGTAGCATTAGTTGCTTGCTTTTATCTCTCATCGTATTTATTGGTTATCTAAATTCATGAATGTCGTTCATTGGCCAACCTATTAACATTAACTGACCAATCAGGAAGGAGATTATGGTTTCATGTTGGCACGAGAGACCTTCCCAGCGAATCAGCTTCAAGGAAATTGTGGAAAATCTGACAAATTACGTGAAGCCTCATTTTCTAAACAAGTCGTTCTGTTATGGAGAGTATTATCATAACTCATCATCTTCAAGATGAAGATGATGATGCTGATGTTGTTGATGATGATGATGATGACGAAGTTGATGATGAATCAGATGATGATAATGAATCAGATGATGAAACAGATAATGATGATGATGATGAAGACGATCATGGCCATTAAATTATGGGATGAATATGGTTTTTATATTCAAATTTATACTTTAAAACTTTCCAAATGGTCTTGAATACATAAATTTGAACTTGAACATGTGCATATTCAAGTTTGACAATTGTTTATTTTATTATTTTATTTTATGTGTGTATGTATGCGTGCGTGTGTGTGTGTGTGTAGATTTGAAAAAACTTGATTTATAACTCGTTACGACATGATTATAAATGATTTATAACGTTACGACAAATAAGGATTTGTCGTAACGCCACGTTTTATTACATGTTATAATAATCTATTGGAAATTTATTCACCAAACTTTGACATTTTTTGTTAAAATTATTTAAGATGTGTGCGCAGTTTAAACAGTGGTTATTTTTTTATATAATTATATGGGCTTTCTCGTGCTCGCTCGCCTTTTGTCTTGAGATCCGCTCTGAACTTCGTAAGTGATGGAGAAGTAGTCAGAGAAGGAGTTAGAGAGTTCCAGAGAAAAAGGGCCAGAAAAAGCAAAAGCAGATTTAGCGAGTGTTTAACACGAGTTCAGAAGTGAGAACATGAAGACGGGCGTTTAGGTTCAGTTAATATATCTGATAAGTACTTAGGATAGAATTTAGATTGAGACTTATACATAAACATGCAGAATTATATAGAGTTATATAAGGTCATATAGAGTAATATAGGGTTATACATCAATCAATCAATTAGTTTATAAAGTGTTATTCCCGCGATGTTCATCAGCGCTCCTCAATGAATTTTGCAAACAGATTGGTCTCGATATAATCTACGGTTAGAACGCTATTTTTAAATGAATTTATTTGAATTTTTTAAATCTTTGGTAGGAATGTTTTTGTTTACTTGCTTAAAAAACAGATAGATAGGATAGATAGATAGATAGATAGATAGATAGATAGATAGATAGATAGATAGATAGAGATAAATTAGATACATATCACGTTATGATGTTAATGTCATGTTGTTGTTGGGCTGCTGTCATATTCAACGCATTCGTTGATGCTAACGAAACGAATGAAGTTAGTTAGGTTCCATGAATGAATGGATGAATGGATGGATGAATTACCGAATGTTATACGTATAATCATAATGACGATGAAAATGGTGGCAAATATGATGATGGAGACGATGAATATGTTATTTTGATCAATTTTTACTCATTTTCGCAGACTTTGTCACAATGGGAAAAAGAATTTTATAAGCAAGTTCTTGAAAGTGTAGGGGCTTTATTCATTCACTCACTCATTCATCCACATTCATTCATCCATTTGCATATTCACGAATTTATTTTGATTGGTTTGGACGCATTCACTTATTTATCTCTGAGAAAAAATTACACAGACATTCATAAACACACACACACTACACCCACACACATACACAAGCACAGGTCTGGCTAGATCAGAGTCACAGCCACGTCAATAGAGAACTAATGGCATCCGGTAAAGTGACCATACTGAACTTTGACCCCTACCTCTATGCCGGGGTCGCCTTCGTCTTGGCCATCCTCTTCATCTTCGTGCAGATCATCATCTTTGTGTACGTGGAGTACCGCATGGTGGCCATCAAGTTGTACGTCATATTCGCTGCAGCCGTCATCCTGGCTGTCCTCGCCACCGATGTCCTCTTCAGAAGCAGGTGAGATGAGGGTGGTGCGAGAGAGAGAGAGAGAGAAATATAGGAAAAGTAAAAAAAAAGGAGAGAAAGAAATGACCACCGATTTTTAAAATAGAAAATATTTTGACTATTATGGTCAGACCAAAGGCTCGGACATTTTTTTATGAAAGGTAATTTGCATTACATTGACTGTAGCCAAACCATTCAGTTGAATTTTTATTATTGAATATTGTTTGAAAATGATGGATTATTCAAAATGGAGGTAGAAATAGACGGAAGGAAAGAGAGAGATAAAGCAAAAATGAAAGAAAGGGAGAGCGAGAGAGAACGAGATTCAAGAGAGGGTCAAATTGACAATTTTCTTGTTCAGTTTTGTTTAATTAAAGTTTTTTACACTTTCTCGCACGGTACTTAGATCTACTCGAAGTTGAAAATTTAATAAATTAATTAATTTACAAATTAATTATTTATGTAATCAGTTAATTAACTAACTAATTAATCGATTTAATTAAGTGTGCATTTAATGCAGGGGTGGGCAAACTTTTTGTTGTGAGGGCCTCATTGAGAACTATTTGACCATTGAAGGGTCGCACATGTACTTAAATAGCAAATATTTTTAACGACTTGTGGTTCCTTTTTTTGTCATAATGTCTGGCTGACGACAATTTTTTTTGGCGAACAAGGTTTCGCGGGCCGCATAAAATAGCTTCGCGGGCCTTATGCCCACCCCTGACCTAATGGCGAACAAGGTCTCGCGGGCCGCATAAAATAGCTTCGCGGGTCGTATGCCCACCCCTGGCCTAATTGCGTATGATGAATGATTAATAAATGATAACATTTTACAGTTATGGTAATGAAAACATTTTTAAAAGTTCATACTTCTAATAAGTGAATGAAGGAATGATTAAAACAATCGATAAAGAAATAATTGAATGAATGAACAAATGAACGAACGAACGAACGAAAGTTGGACAGATGGATGGATGAATTAAAGGTTAGTTAGATGAATGGACAGACAGACAGACAGACAAACAAACAAACAAACAAACAAATGAACAAACAAACAAACAAATGAATAGTTAGGTAGATAGATAGGTAGATAGACAGACGAAAAATGCATTAAAAAAGCCAGAAAACAACAAACAAACATAACTTTCAACGCTTCATCCACTTAACGCCAATTGGACGGCAGAACGACACACTCCACTCTCAAGTAACGAGATATATAACCAGGGCAAGCAATGAAAACATGGCTGACATGAGCAAAAAAATTTTAGAAAAAGTTTCAATGAATGGACGAAAAGAAAAATAAAAAATGACGATGATATTAGTGAAGATGACCAGACAGCCGACCGACCCAAATATCCAAACTGGTTCAGCCTCCCAAGGTCGCTGACCTGGTTTTTTCGGCATCTGCGTGGTGATGTCATTATGACGTCACGTCGATGACGACCGTAATGATGATGATGACTAGTTGATTATAATGATGATGATGTAATTAAGGAGGATAATGATGATGTCAATACGGATGATGATGATGATGATGATGGCAGATTTAAATGAAAAAGAACTTACATGAACAAGCTGCAGCTAACGAGTTGGAAAAAGTTATTCATTAACCATCATCATCATCATGACATCCCCATCATCATCATTTTGACGTCATCATCACCATTTTGACATCATCATCGTCATCATCATAATGACGTCATCATCATCACCATCATCGTCGTTATGACGTCATATTAAAATACCGGCTCGTCGTCGGGTGTCCATTTATGGTGCTTCGGGTCGCCGACAATTATCAAATCGCTCTGTAATGACGAGTAATTTTATAATAATAATAATAATCGTAGTTGCATTCACTACTACTGCTGCTGCTACTGCTACTACTACTGCTACTACTACTGCTGCTGCTACTACTACTGATAGTACTACTACTACTACTACTACTACTACTACTACTACTACTACTACTACTACTACTACTACTCTACTACCACTACTGCTACTACTACCACTACTGTTCCTACTACTACTGCTGCTTCTACTACTACTGCTGCTGCTACTACTACTACTAGCTACAAGTTTTCGAATATTACTACAACTGAAATACAGATAATTCTAATGGAAAATAATTAAGTCTTCCCTCACCACATTCTTTAACGTTTCTGGGATCTTTGAAAATGAAAAATTAAATATGAAAAAATCAAATAATAATAATATTAATAATAAAAATTTAATTATAAAAATTAAATAATAATAATATTAATAATAGTAATAATAATAGCAATAATATAAACAACATTATCATCAAATAATAATAACAATAATAATAACAATATTTAAAATACAAAATAGGTACCGAAAGTAGCTTGAGTTGTAAATGAAACCACTTACGAAATAATCGGAATCATTACTATTACTCCCACTATCATCATCAGCCTTTCCACCACCACCACCATCGTCTTCGTCGTCATCATTATCAGGAACGTAGCGATTATGATGATGATGTCGCCGGCGAATCAGCTCCACCGACCCGTGCTCGTCTACGTACAGTTCATTCTTCCGAACGCCCGGGTCCAACTAATTTTTTTTTTTTTTTTTTATTTATTTTTCTTTAAAAATCAGGATCTGACAGACGCAGAAACTGTAACAGCATGCGAGGCAGTAGAACAAAATAAAACAAATAAGTAAGAAATTATAAAAAATGAATGAATGAAGGCCACCCTGGAAAATTCCGGTGAACAATAACAAAGAAATGAAAGTTTTGTATGATCGATACATTTGTCTACACCTATGAAAAACCATTTTTTGTAACTGTAACTCGTTCTGGAAATACATTTTAAAAATACTATCGCTACTACTACTACTACTACTACTACTACTACTACTACTACTACTACTATTACCTATTACAACAACAACAACAACTACTACTACTACTATTACCTATTACAACAACAACAACAACAACAACTACTACTACTACTACTATTACCTATTACAACAACAACAACTACTACTACAACTACTACTACTACTATTACCTATTACAACAACAACTACTACTACTACAACTACTACTACTACTATTACCTATTACAACAACAACTACTACTACTACAACTACTACTACTACTATTACCTATTACAACAACAACTACTACTACAACTACTACTACTACTATTACCTATTACAACAACAACTACTACTACAACTACTACTACTACTATTACCTATTACAACAACAACAACTACTACTACTACTACTACTACTACTACTACTACCTATTACAACAACAACAACTACTACTACTACTATTACTACTGACATTAATAGGAAGTGAAATGGTGATGATGATAACAACAACAACAATAATAATATTATCATTATCATAATTTATTCACTAACGAAATCGTCGTCAATTATCCGGATTTGGAGTGCAGGTTCCCCGATGGTGACGATGACTATGGCGGCCAGCGTAAGTAACATTCTCAATGTAGTAGTAGTAGAAGAAGCTGCTGCTGCAGCAGTGGTAAAAGTAGTAGTAGTAGCAGTAGATGTATTGATAATAATAGTAGTAGTAGTAGTAGCAGTATTGCCAGTAGTAGTGGTGTAGCTAATAACGTTTGGAAAACTGCGAATCGCTAAGATATCCGATTCTCGATTCGGTTACAAACTCGATACGAATACTAAAGGGTACATTGCTTTATTTAAAAATATTATTCTGTCATAATAAAAGTATTATCTACTGCATACGTGTAAATTATAAGTTAATATATATGTATAATTCATAATTTCCGCGAGTTTGTTTTTTTTCAAGTATCAGCTTGACGTTTGTTGGTAAACATTGCGAAAGATAAAAAAATTGTTTTAAATGATTTGAATTAATACGATCATCATCATCGTCGGCATCATCATCGTCGTCGTCATCATTTCGTGATTAATTTTTATTCAAATCGTCATCATCATCGCGGTCTTTCTTCTTCTTCTTCCTCATCATCTTCATCAGCCATTTGTCTCTGAGAGCTGCAAATTTCCTATTCAAGATCTGCCAGAAAAAAAAAAATAAAAATGTCATCGTGAATATTCCCAGGTAGGGACTAAAATAATTTGTGACTAAAATAATTTCCTAAACAGCCAGGCAGGCGCAATATAAAATTGTTCGACTTTGTCCCCCCGGGCCAACTTTCTTTCCAACTATTATTTATCTTTATTTTTTTATTTAATATAATAATAATAATATAAATAATAATAATAATAATAATAATAATGATAATGATAATGATAATGATAATAATAATAATAATAATAATAATAATAATGATAATAATAATAATCATCACCGTTACCTCCTCGCTGGTCTCGATTAGATTCCTCGAGTCATCTGAAGTTATAATTCAATGCGGGTGCTTAAGATACTTAAGAGATACTTAGAGATGCGTAGAGAGACTAAAAGATACTCAAGAGATACTTAGAGATACTTAAGAGATGCGTAGAGATATTTAAAGATACTTAGAAATACTTAATGATACTTAAGAGATACTTAAGAGATACTTAGAAATGCGTAGAGAGACTAAAAGATACTCAAGAGATACTTAGAGATACTTAAGAGATGCGTAGAGATATTTAAAGATACTTAGAAATACTTAATGATACTTAAGAGATACTTAAGAGATACTTAGAGATGCGTAGAGAGACTAAAAGATACTCAAGAGATACTTAGAGATACTTAAGAGATGCGTAGAGATATTTAAAGATACTTAGAAATACTTAATGATACTTAAGAGATACTTAAGAGATACTTAGAGATGCGTAGAGAGACTAAAAGATACTCAAGAGATACTTAGAGATACTTAAGAGATGCGTAAAGATATTTAAAGATACTTAGAAATACTTAATGATACTTAAGAGATACTTAGAGATGCGTAGAGGGACTAAAAGATACTCAAGAGATACTTAGAGATACTTAAGAGATGCGTAGAGATATTTAAAGATACTTAAAAATACTTAAAGATGCTTAAGAGATACTTAAGAAATACTTAGAGATGCGAG
>NW_008703580.1:258762-260555 GCF_000326865.2 Helobdella robusta
AAAATATTTAGAGATACTTAGAGATACTTAAGAGATACTTACACATCCTTATCTTGCTATCACCAGACCCTGCAAGATGAAGAAGGGGATGATGGTGATGATGCAGCTGACGATGGTGTTGTTGTTGATGATGATGGTGGTGACATATTGATAATTTCACCGTTATCATCATCATCACCATCTTCATCATCATCATCTTCATTACCATCATCTTCTTCATCATCAGCTTCAACATCATCATATTCATCACCATCATCTTTATCATTACCATATTTATCACCATCATCTTCACCATCATCATCTTCATCATCATCCTCCTCTTCATCATCATCATTATCATCTTCAAACCTGGGATGGCATTATAGTTATAATGATTCGACCTCCAAAACAACGCTTCGTAAAAAAATTAATGAATATTTAAATTAATGAATATTCAAATTGATTAATTAATATTCAGCATAATTAAATAATTAGCTGATTATCATTTCCTCAGTGGCGCATAGGTTAAAAGCGCCAGGTTCTCAGGCGGTCATCGTCATAGTGACCGTATACGAACGCAAAAAGATCCCAGCCTATCCGCCGTGCAATAACCATCATTTGATTATTTGGAAGGTTGGATTGATGAATGAATAAATGAATGAATGGTAAAATGAATGAACGAAAGAACGAACGATTGGATGAATGAATGAGTGAATAAGAAAATGAATGAATAAATAAAAGAATGAATGAAAGGAATTCATGTGAATGTTTGAAATATAGAAGACATACGTCCATTTTCGTTTTCCTTGGTAGTTTGTTTAACTAAATGAATGAATGAAAGAAAAAATGAATGAAAGAATGAGTTAGTAAATGAATGAATGAGAGAGTGAGTGAATGAACGAGGGAATGAATGAATGGATGAATGAATGAATGGATACATCCTACTACATCTTTCTTACAATTTCGCATAAATCTGTATGGCGATCTGCTTACGAAGTCTTTGGGATCTGCAATTTGTATTTGTTTCCCTACACATTCATTCATTCATTCATTTATTCATTCATTCATTCATTTATTCACTCGCCTTTTAATCCAAGTACACTTCCTTTCCGCATAGCTATCATATGAATGAATGAATGGATGAATGAATTAATAGATGAATGAATTAATAGATGAATGAATGAATGAAGGAATGATCTAATGAATGATTTTTTGCAACAATAATCAAATCAAATCTTACAATCAAGTTGATCGCTGGAGTTTTCTTGAAAAGGAAGAAAAAAACAGCAATAAGAACAACAACAACAACAAAACAACAACAACAGCAGCAGCAACAGCAAAAACAATAATAAATAATAATAATCATGATGAGGGTGATGAAGAGGATGAAGATGCAACTTAACCTGGTATGGCATTGAAGTTCATGGCCTTGCGAAAATTCTTCCTGAGAGCCAGCGCTTGAAAAAAAAAAAATAAATATTCGTTCCTTCATTCATTCCTTCATTTCTTCATTCCTTCCTTCATTCACTCATTAACTCATGTATTCATTCATTCATTCATGCATTCATTCATTCACTCATTCAATCCTTCATTCATTCGGCTCGGAACCGCGCAATGAAGAACAAAAACATTCACAACAACAACAATAATAATAATAATTAACACCAACACATTTTGGATGAAATCTGATTACCCGGCTCTAAATAATGAAAGATAAATTTCTGAATGAATGGATGAATGAGTGAACGAATGGATGAATGAATGAATGAATGAACGACATCAAACTTTCACACCATCATCATCATCATCATCAT
>NW_008703580.1:263296-264472 GCF_000326865.2 Helobdella robusta
TTTTGGTTATTTCAATTTATATTCATCTTCGAGTTATTTCAATTGCAATTGGTCAGCTAAGTATTATCTAGCACGTTATTGAATGATTAAAAATTATATCTTGTGTGATTGGTTATTTACGATTCAGGGTCAGGGTAGAATATCTTAATTGTGATTGGCTGATAAGAGTCAGGGTCCAATATCTTAATTGTGATTGGCTGATAAGAGTCAGGGTCCAATATCTTAATTGTGATTGGCTGATAAGAGTCAAGGTCCAATATCTTAATTGTGATTGGCTGTTTAAGTGTTGGGGTTAGGATCTAATACCTTTATTGTGATTGGCTGGTTGAAAAATATTTAAACTGTGATTGGAAGTTTAATTATTATGTCAGTTGTGAGTTGCGGGTTGTTTTTTTTTTTTGCACAGTAAAAATGATTATCGTAGGAACCAAAAAGCCGAATTACTGACCATGGCCTTGCTTTCAACAGACACCTGATCAGCTTTCGACCAATCATTGAAGAAGGGCAGCTGGTCAACTTTCACCCCATCTACGTACATCACCACCAACTCGCCTCTGGCAGACAACCACATTGCTAGTAACGCAATTTTTAACTTAATTTTCCTTAATTAATTAATTTAATTCAATTAATTCATTAAATTTTTAACTTAATTTTCCTTGATTATCTAATTTAATTCAATTAGTTCATTAAATTTATTTATTCGTTAAATATTTAATATTGTTTATTTATTGGATGAGTAATTTGTTTTGTCTCATTAATTAACATGTCCGCTAATTTATAATCTATCTATATTTCGCTATTTATGATTTAGAAATATTTCATTCATTCATTCATTCATTCATTCATTCATTCATTCATTCATTCACTCATTCATTCATTCGTTAGTTTAATTAACTAACTAATTAATCATTAGCTAACTGATAGATAGTGCAAAAATAAAGATAAAATTGGCACTAACTTTCGCATTTCACCGGACTCAATGATGTCATTAATAATAATAATAATATTTTTATTATTATTTTTGTTGATGATGACGATGATGATGATGACGACGACGATGTTGTTGCTGTCGTCAAATATTTTACTCGTCCTACACATTTTAAACTATTATGAGCTGACATTTAATTTTAATGGATGTATGAACAATTAACTGGATGGATGGGTAGATAGATAACT
>NW_008703580.1:265612-270268 GCF_000326865.2 Helobdella robusta
ATGTATATATATATATATATATATATATATATATATATATATATATATATATATATATATATATATATATATATATATATATGAGCAGTATAATTATATAAATATATATTTGTGTTTTTCATTAAATTTCAATATTTATTTATAATCATCTTCTAATTAATTAACTTAACAATAAATTTCTTTTTCAATTGTATTAAAAAAACATCATGTCAAACTTAATAATATATAAAAATTAACTCATATATATATAAATATTTATGTTTATTTGTTTACAAATATTTACTCTGTGACATCAACATCGTATTTAAAAGTGAAACTTAATTACAACAACAGCAAACAAACACAGTGAGGACATGTGAAAAAAAACACACTTGGAACACGGCATCACACACACGCACACACGCACACACACACGCACACACACACACACACACACACACGCACACACACACGCACACACACAGTTGCATGTGTTAAGCGGGGATCTCTATACAGTTGAATCCATCCATCCACTGCATGGTACTAAATTAAGCGCCACACAAAATTTATTTTTTGAACCCCCCCCCTCCACTCATAGCCTGCCATCCTCCATGGCCGCCCTTGAAAATGATGATAAAGATGACGATGCAGACAACGATGAAGATGATGATGTTGTTGGTGATGGTGATGATCATAAAGATGATGAAGACGATGATGATGATGAAAATTCCTAGACCGCTTTCTTGACCGATATTTTTGGATCCATTAAAAATCTTGTAGACGATGATGGCTCTTTTGTTGTGGATGTTGTTGGGAATATTCTCTTAATGCTTATTGTTGGTTTAACTGGTGTTGATGGTGTTGATGGTAATGATGACACTGTTGTTGCTGTTGTTGTTGTTGCTGTTGTTGTTGGCAATGTTTTTGTTGTTGTTGTTGCTAGTGAAGATGGTAATTTTGTTGATGACGTTGCTATTGTTGAACCTTTTCTCGATGTTGTTGTTGTTGTTGTTGATTTTGTTGGCATCGGTCTTTTTGTTGAAGATGTTGTTGCTGTTGTTGATGATGGTGGTTTTGTGGTTTTGGTTGCAGTTGTTGTTGTTGCAGTTGTTGTTGTTGGCAATGCTTTCGTTGTTGTTGTTGTTGCTAGCGATGATAATTTTGTTGATGACATTGCTATTGCTGAACCTTTTCTCGATGTTGTTGTTGCTGTTGCTGTTGTTGATGATGGTGGTTTTGTGGTTTTTGTTGTTGCTGTTGTTGTTGATGATGATTGTGGCCTTGCAGAAGTTGTAGAAGTAGTAGAGGCAGCTGAAATCGTTTTCCGTGGCTTTCTACTTCTTCTTATCGGTGGTCGTTGTAGCAGCGTTAGTGGCGGCGATTCTGAAGACGACGACGACGACGACGACGAAGATGGGTAAATGTTCTTCTTAGGGATCGATGATGTTGTTGGTTTTGATGGGGATGTTTTATACCCTGTTGTTGTTGTTGTGTTCCAATTCAATAATTCATTAAATTATTGATTGATTGATTAATTGATTGATTGATTGATTGATTGATTGATTGATTGATTGATTAATTGATTGATTAATTGATTGATTGATTGATTGATTGGTTCATTCATTCATTCACTCATTCAACTATCCATCAATCATCCAATCACCAATTCATACATCTATTCGTTTATTCATTTATTGATGATGATGATAACGATGCTAAAATAATGATGAAGACAACGATGATGATGATGATGACGATGATGATGATGATGATGATGAAGACAACGATGATGATGATGATGTAGACCTTGGTAGGAATTCAGTTGTTGGTACTTGATGGCGGAATCATTTCTTCGTGCACTTTCTGTCGGTGTTGGTTGTTCTACATTAGTGATGATGATGACGATGACGATGGTGATGATGGCGATGATGGTGATGATGATGATGGTGTTGATGACGATGATGAAGATGACGATGGTGATGATGGTGATGATGATGAAGATGACGATGACGATGGTGATGATGATGATGGTGTTGATGACGATGGTGATGATGATGATGATGATGAAGATGACGATGGTGATGATGATGATGGTGTTGATGACGATGGTGATGATGATGATGATGATGAAGATGACGATGGTGATGATGATGATGGTGTTGATGACGATGGTGATGATGATGATGAAGAAGAAGATGATGAAACAAAGGAGAACTTGAAGTGTTTAAGAAGCGAACCATAAAAATAGATTTTAATATGTTATGTTGAATGAATGGATGAATGAATGAATGGATGAATGAATGAATGAATGAATGGATGAATGAATGGATGACAACGACTAAACCCAGAAGAACATATTTTACTTCTTTGAACTTTCTTCTTGAAAAAATAATCTGTTCATGGAATATTTAACTAACTAATAATATACGTACATTCACTCATTCAATAAATTCATTCATCCATCTACTTATTCATTTATTCATTCATTCATTCATTCATTCATTCATTCATTCATTCATTCATTCATTCATTCATTTATTCATTCATTCATTCATTCATTCATTCATTCATTCATTCATTTATTCATTCATTCATTCATTCACTCACTCATCCAACATACCTTTGATGTAGAAGAAGGATTGAGCGCAGAAGAAGGTGCCAAAAAGCATTAAAATGCAGAACAATATGTACAATATCACTTCCTGACTGTCTGATGAATGAACGAATGAATGAACGAACGAATAAATGAATGAATGAGTGAATGAATGAAAAATAATGAATGAATGAGTGAACGAAGAATGAATGAATGAGTGAATGAATGAACGATTGAATGAATGAATGAATGAACGATTGAATGAATGAATGAACAAAAATGAATGAATGAGTGAACGAAGAATGAATGAATGAGTGAATGATTGAATGAACGAACAAACGAGCGAACGAACAAACGAACGAATAAATGAGTAAGTGAATGAATGAAAGAATGAATGAATGAATGAATGAATAAACCTTCATATTCATCCTGAACGCGACTAATTCTAAACATCTTCTTCTTAGTGAGCCTCTTCACATCAAGACCACACCACATAACTTTAGGAACGCTACTATCGTCGTCGTAGCCACCACCACCACCACCACTACTACCACCACCACTACCACCACTACTACCACTACCACTACTACTACTACTACCAGCATCATTCGATAGACCAATCCATATTACATCCGTAGGCATATTTCGCACTTTTATCAACCGCTTTGACTCGTCGTCATCGTTATAGACATCATTATCATCGTCCAACAACTCTTTGTAATTATAATTAATTAATCAACCAATTATGCAAATTAACTGATTAATTATGTTAATTGACGAATAGGCTATGTTAATTACATTTCGTAAGATGAAATCACTTCAATTGTTTCAAATGAATTAACAAAATTTCTGCCATTCTCTCATCAACATTTATAAAACACTCAATTATAATAATAATTACTAATCTTATTATAACTATAATTAATAATAATTATAGTTAATATAATTATCAATATAATTAATAAAAACCTTTATAAAAGTTGGAATCAAAGTTAAGCACCCTCGTTTTGAGGCTATCTTTCTTCAGTTTCCCTGACTTTAAAAGTCTCAAATTCTCATTTCTAAATCCACTTTTACCACTTTTATTATTATTATTGTTGTTGTTATTATTATCCTCGTTTGTGAGGTAATCTTTGAACTCTTGCTCAACCAAATAGTAATCATCGAAACAAGACCACGTGACTGATGAAGAAAAGTTCTGATTGGACGCCCAGACAGCCAATCCCAGCGTCCGTTTTTTCCTGGCACTGGTCACGTGGACGAGTATGAAGTTAGTTGATTGGTCGATTGTAAGATAGTCTGCCTTCTTCCATTGGTCGAAATTCAGGAGGTCACCAGTGACGTCAGCCCTATTTACGATTAGGGATTCGATGCGGTCCACGGCTGTTATCGTCATCATGACTGCGATTGATGGATGGATTGTTGAATAAATGAATGAATTTATAAACGGTTAGAATAATTAATAAATGAATAAAATGAGTAAAGAATGAATGAATGAATGAGTGAAGGAATGAATGGATGGATGGATGGATGGATGGATGGATGGATGGATAGGTAAAATAAGTTTGTTACTTCTTCCGGCAGTATCATAAACATCTGGGAAAGTTGCAAATGCAAATTTAAAGTTATCAATCCCGTATTAAAAATAGTGAAAATGAATGAATGAATGAATGAATGAATAAATGAATGAATGAATGAATGAATGAACGAACAAACAAACAAACGAACAAATGAATGAATGAGAGAACAAATGAACGAATGAATAAAAATAGAATTACGTTTCTAACTCTCTTCATGGCTAAACAACTCAGGCGTCGTCACTTCGTGATCTGCAAATCATCATCATCACCATCATCATCATCACCACCATCGTCCTCATCATCATCATCATCATCATCATCATCATCACCATCACCACCACCATCGTCCTCATCGTCCTCATCATCATCATCATCGCCATCACCATCACCACCACCATCGTCCTCATCGTCCTCATCATCATCATCATCGCCATCACCATCATGACCTCACCGGAAGGATTCCACACTCCGTAGTCATCATCATCTTCTTCTTCATCCTCCTCC
>NW_008703580.1:270372-292872 GCF_000326865.2 Helobdella robusta
AATCAGCATCGAACCGTCAACAATCAGCCTGCAGTAGAGTGCAGGTTCCTCCTCCTCCCCACGGATCCACAGACCATCCGAGGGCATCCCAGCAACCGGAGCCAACCACGCGTCATTTGATCTTCCGAAATGGTCATTCCGGCCCATAATTTTTGCCCTGGACCATTTCGTACCTGTTTCATTTGATGCAATCTCGTCCTTGAACCATTTCGGCCCGGGAAATCTGTTGGAGCAGCGCCATCTACGATCTGTCCGGAGAAATTTGTTGGCAGACCAAACGATGAAAGCCGCGGTTTCCGCGCTAATTTCAGACTTCGTCCATTCAACTTTCACGCCGATTAGTTGGACCTTCGGCGGAACGGAAATGACGTCAGCGATCTGCCAGTTATGACGGTTCTTTAAGTTAGTGACGACTTGCCGGCCGTTGATGAAGACTTCGAAGTTGTCGTAGGCCGACACGAGCAGGGCTGTGCGGTTGGTGTGTGTGAGTGAGTGAAGGCAACTGATTCCAACCAATGAATGAATGAATGAATGAACGAATGAATGAACGAGCGAATGAACGAACGAACGAACGAATGAATGAATGAATAAATCATACTCTTTTCATCCATACCACACACAAAGAAACATTTAACATTCCAGATATCTGTAAAAATTATGGAAGACGAACTAGCGACTGACTATCTTCCGTAAGATCCAAATAACATCTGAGGTATTTCACTTTCTCTCTTTCTCTCGCTTTTTTATCATCATCTCTCTCATTGGGATTGACATTTTTACCGCCGCTATTATTATAATTATTATTATTATTATTATTATTATTATTATTATTATTATTATTAGTTGTAGTTGTAGTAGTGGCATTGGTTTTTAGCTCAGCAGAAGTTATCCAGTTAGCTTCGAAAGGAAGCATTGCTGATGCAACTAAAACGTTCCACTCACTATCAATGTTGTTGATGTTGTTGTTGTTGATGCTGTTGTTTTTGTTGTTGGTGTTGTTGTTGTCGTCCTTGGTACCTTTTTGAGCCAAATTCCAACGCAAAAATTTTGCTCTTGGCCAATCGCGAAAGGTAAAATTTTCATTTCGCATGTTGGCTGTTTTGTCTTTGCTAGTTTTGTTGTTGTTGTTGTTGTTGTTGTAGAGAGTGTTGTCAAAGTCAAAGTCATTAATCCTACCCCTCAAAAACTTCCCCACATCATCATCACCACCACCACCAGCATCATCATCATCATCATCACCGTGACATCTCCATCTGCTATCTGAGTTATACAATTCGTTACCGGACCATACTGCGAAACCTACGAATGATGATGATGATGACGTCATCATTCATCATCATCATCGTCGTCATCATCACCATCATAATTATTAATTGAAAAAACAAACAAACCCATCCATGTATTGGCCCTATCGATAGAATCACCAAAGATATCATCATTTCTTTTTGTCACTTTTATATCTATGGTCATTATTTTTGCGTTGGGATTCACTTTTAACACGCTAGCCATTCCAGGCTTTGCCGGAAGTGTGTCTAATAGTTCTTTGGTTCCATTCACACGAAATGAAGTTAGTAAGCCGTTGGCGGATATCACCAATTCTTTTAAGTGTCAAGAGTATGATTTATTAATTCATTCATTCATTCGTTCGTTCGTTCATTCATTCGTTCATTCATTTATTCATTCATTCATTTATTCATTCATTCATTCGTTCGTTTGTTCATTCATTTATTCATTCATTTATTCATTCATTCATTCATTCATTCATTCATCCATCCATCCGTTCATTCGTTCGTTACCGTCATGTTGCAAAATGATTTTTTTCGGTATAATATCGGCCACTTTATTGTCGTTCACATCTGAAACGAAACGAAATACCGATTCATAATAATAATAATAATAATAACAAGAACAATAATAATAATTATTATTATAATTAATCACCATCATCGCCATCATCAACTCTAATAAATTTCAATTGCTACTTCATTCAAACACTCCACCCCTCAATATAAAATTATACCGAACGATCGATACACTGAACCGACTCACCGTTAACATTTAACCGACAGTAAATAACATTCGAGAACTGCTCGCTAGTGATCCAGAGTGAGCGAGGTGACATCCCTAGAACGGGCATGTTCCAGGTAGAATCGGTCGGATTGATGACGTCATTTGAAGAAATTATGATGGCAGCTGACATGTTGAAACTGCGATTTTGTTGTTGTGGTTGTTGTGGTTGTGGTGGTTGTTGTGGTAGTGGTGGTTGTTGTGGTGGTTGTTTTGCCATCCATCCCTGAGTCGGTTCCTGGTCGGCACATCTCCAATTCGAATTAGTGCTGTACATATTCGCGCCCAAACTTCCCCACGCGGTAAATGCAGCTCTACCGTCTGGATTTCTGACCACCAGAGCCACGACACCCGGGTTCGATGACACGTCGATCAAACTAGGAATGTACCATTTATCGAGATTCTCAATGTCAGATATTCGTGGCTGCTGTGGTTGTTTTAGATGTCGCGGCAGTCGTTGCTGCTGTGGCTGCTGTGGCTGTTGCAGTAGCTGCAGCTCGCCATCAAGATAAAATTTAATTTGCGTCCGGGCCGCTATCAGAAGTTCTGTTTTTGATGTTTCGAGTGTATATGCACTTAATTTTAAGTACACATGTACTTATGTGTGCTTAGTATTAAGTACATATGCACTTGAGTGTACTTATTTTTGACAATCCTAACCTTTCTCTCTGACGTCCAATCGACAATAGAATTTTGTTTCTTCATCAGCGGTCTTACCACTACCACTGCCACCACCACCACCGCCACTACTGCTGCTGCTGCTGTCGCTACTTTTATTACTACGACGACTACTTTTGATTGAGAGCCACACGGCTTGCAGTGGCATGCCTCCTCCGATGGAAACAACCCAATTATGACTTGTGGATGTCGCATCTGACCTGCATTGGTGGTGGTGATTTCTTTAGAACAAGTTCACCCCATGAAACCCCCCCAAAAACGAAACACGTTGACGATGTTGATAATGATGTTGATGTTGTTGTTGATGATGGTGGTGGTAAAGATGATGATAATTAATAACACGTCACAATCTTGATGCAATCCAACCTCTTAAATCTAGATGGTCTCTTTCTGGCTGCCTTGAAACTCATCTTGAAAAATTTCTTACTCACCGGTCTCCCAGTTGTTGTAGTAGTAGTAGTTGTTGAAGTTTTTGGTCTCAAATTTTGGCCGAACTGTTTTTTCGTTCTTTTCAACATTCTTCGCCTTGGTGACGTCACTCGAGTTCTGTAGCGCTTCTTCTTTTTCTTTGCAGGAGAGGTTGGCTGTTTTACAACCGGAAGTTGATCTCCCTTAACATTGATTCCCAGCTGCAAATTTGCTCCTCCCTGATTGGCCAGAGGCATGATGTCACGTGATTTGTTGCGCCACAGAAATAGCCAATCATCGCTGGGGTAGGTGTCACTGCAGCGCCATCTTCGAAACGAAATATCGAAAAAAATGAAATTATTATCAAATTAATAAATTTGATAATAATAATAAATTAATAAATTTATTCCCATTACAATTGTTTCTTCACTAACATTCACATGATTCTCATCACAATGGCAGTAATATGTGTGTAGGGCAGCGCGATGGTGTAAAGGTTAAGATGCCTGCCGCTTCTCTTGCAGTTATCGGATTCGAACGCAAGCAGATCCTCTCGAATCACATGCAAAGTGTACGCGATGCTTGGTTTCAGAGAAAAAATTTAAAAAAAAATTGTGGAAAAATAATTTCGAAACCTCTTATCTGAGCTATACTTGCCAGTGCTGGACCAGACCATGAGGAGTCTCTCCCTCAGGCCCCCCACAACGACGACGGCCAGGACCCGGATGTGCCTGTCAATCTGGTAATGGTCGGCCATCTTGTCGTGGTAATTCTTCCACACTGGCTTCTGGAATTTCCCATCCATGTAAACTTCCGATATCCTACCGGAAGAGGCCATTAAAAGATTTTCCGTTACGTCATCTGTTACTGCGTTTTAAAAATATTCACTAATTTGTAAGACAATTATTGCCAAATTCCCATAAACTATGGTGTTGTTGTCATGGTACTGACTTACCTGATACATCAAATCTGCAGACCTGAGAACTTTCATTGATGTTGCTTGTGTTGCTGACGTCATCGGTGATGTCATCGCTGTTGTTGTTGTTGTTTGTACGCTCAACTCCCATCCAGCAAGCGTTTGCCGGAAGTCCAACCACGTGATCCGTACTTTTCATCCTCCAATTACAACCGAGAATTGATTTAGCGCGAATGTGAAATTTTTCATTTAAATCGCACAGCCAATAGGAATTGAGGCGTGCGTCCACGTGAGACCAGGCCATGAAGGCCGCCATCTTGTTTCCGGTTGCATGAAATTTGACCTCGATGATCTTGAAAGATGGCGGAAGTAGAATGACGTCAGCCATATTTTGCTCGGAAGCGTGGCTCAATGCTATTGGTTGTCCGTCGATTGTCAGATTGCTGATGTGTTGTCTCGCTGAGATGGAGAGCACTGTGATTGGTTGGCCGAACGGCTGATCAGTTAGCTCATTGGTCGGTTAGTTATTTTTAATAAAAATGATGACGGAGTGTATAAAAGTTAATTTAAATAATAGTAACTTTAAAACTACAGCGTAAAAAGAATACGAATCGGGATGAAAAAATAAAAAAATTACTAGCCGCTCTCCACTAAGTTCAACCTGCAAAACAACTCCCTGCTGCTATTCGTCGTATCATTATCAGCACCACTCGTCCAATCATCGGCCCCAATCCAAACCGGAAATGGATATCTACCCCGAATGAAGACGTCAGAGAGAAAATTCCCGCCATCTTGTTTACTATTATTACCATTGATGTTCTTATTTTCATCATCAATATCGAATATTCTGGCCCTTTTCATACTCGATTCTTCGTCAAAGTATTCGCCGAACCATCCGTTCAAGTTCTGAAGAGACGATCCCCTACTTCTAGAGACGGGCTTCTGGGATGCGCACCGCCATCTTGAATCAGTGTTGTACCTGGGTCCGTGGGATGACCACGCGGTTATTAGTGGCACCCTCCTAATTTTTGTTTCGGCCGTCTTTACGTAGACGACCAGCGAGTTGATGGACCTGGGGGGTGTCTTCATGTGGAACTTCACCTCGTGGTCTGCTGTCAAGTAGTCTGGAGGCACTGAGAAGTGGCGGTAATGATGATGATGAGGAGAGATATTATTATTATTATTATTACTATTATTATAATTATTAGTATTATTATTATTATTATAATTAGTAGTAGTATTATTGTTATTATTATTATTATGGATGTTTCTTTGCTTTTTTCTTCGAAGTAGCTGACCATTCACGAACACCAGGGCATCTCCTGTGCTCGCCAAACTAAAAACTTTATGCAAAATAATTTTTTTCAATTTAGTATATTATTATAATATTATTATTTAATTATTGTCTATTTATTCGTTAATTAGTTGATTTAATTAAAAATAAAATAAATAATAGAATAAATACGATCATGACAAAAATGATAAATTTTAGACAATTGTAGTCTGTTATGTAATAATGTGAGGACCAATAGCAAATTAAAAAATTTGTAATCTTTTTTGTAATTGGATGATATAACAACCAATGGTAATTACACAAAAATGCAATCCATTCTGTGATTGGATGACTCAAGGACCGATAAAATTTCACATACCATTAATGTGAATTTTGCAGTAAAGATGGCGATGGGTTATTTTACTGTTCTTCTTATTTTTAATCTTTTCATGTTTAGATCTCAGCTGATCGTCGACTGATGTAGCGCTCAACTTTTCAATTAAATCTGGATCCAGTGTCTTCTTTGAGTTGACATTTTTATTATTTTTATTGAGGGTTTTCTTGTTATTATCATTATTATTATTATTATTATTATTATTGTCATCATCGCCATCGTCACGGCTTCCAAACCAGACGATATTCGACGGAAGGTTAACGATGGTGACGTCACGTTCGTACTCCTTGATAGATGCACTTTTAAACAATTTCTTTTTACTTTTTGTGGCGCTTGATTTTTCTTCGTCAGTCCTGTGTTTGTGTCCGCTGCCAGTTTCTTTGCTGGGTTCGTTGGTGTTGTTGTTGTTGCTACTGTTGTAATTGTTGTTGTTTATTTTATTATTTTCATCATAATCATCATCATCATCATCATCGTCGTCGTCTTCCCCCTCATCATCATCATTCATCCAGTTTTCATCATCGTCGTCTTCCTCGCCATCAATTTTTTTTCCTGCTTCTGCATCCGTTGAACGCTTTCCATGTTGATGTTGTTGTTGATGATGATGTTGTTGTTGATGATGTTGATGTTGTTGTTGTTGATGCTGTTGTTGTTGATGATGTTGATGTTGTTGTTGTTGATGTTGTTGATGTTGTTGATGTTGTTGATGTTGTTGTTGTTGTCGTTGCTTCGGCAGACGATAGGAACATTTCCACCTCCAAACGCCACTATACAGATCTTTGTTCGGACTCCAAACTGTTATTTGTGGATCACGTGACGATGATGATGATGACGTTGATGATGATGATGACGTTGATGATGATGATGACGTTGTGGTTACATGAATCGCGATGCTATTTGTCTCGTAAGAAATTTCAATTAATTCAGCTTTCGATAAGGATGATGATGATGAAGATGATGATGGTGAAGAAGAAGAAGATGATGATGATAGTTGTGGTGATAGTGATGATGAAGTTAGTGGTGATGTAGGCGATGATGACGATGATGATGACGACGACGACGATGATGATGATGCTGGAGGTAACTCCACTTTCCTGCCATCCAGATAGACATCCATCCTCCCGTTGGACGCCACTGCCAAATCTGAAATCAAACCAATCCAATCATCAGTATAGGCGCCGCCATGGTGTATTGGTCAAGGCGCCTGCCACTGGTGTTGCAATGATCGTGTTCGATTACAAGAAGATTATATGATTACAAATTATTTAACTTTGAATAATTCCAAAAATATTTTTAAAAGAATCAAATTCTCTAAACAATTCTCTCTTAGATCCAGTCTGCAGTACATATCACTGATGGCTGCAATGCCTGATGTTATCCATAGACCGTGCATTTTTTGTTGTTGTTGTTGTTGTTGCTGTTGTTGCTGCTGATGTTGTTGTTGTTGTTGGTGCCAGCTGTACATTCGGGCTCTGAGGCCAAATGAGCCGGTGCCGAAATGTGAGTTATTGAACCTTTGGCAAAAGATGTTTTGTAATATTTTTTTTTGTTAACCAGTAAAAAATTTAACGTAGAAGTAAATTAGTAAGTTTTTGGTTACTGTTCTGTTATTAAGTATTTTTATTAATTCACTCGTTCATTCATTCATTCATTCATCTGTTAATTCGTTCATTCATTCATCAATTCATTTGCTTGTTCCTTCACTAAATCACTCATTCATTTGCGATTTCATTCATTCATTTGCCACGCATTCATTTACTCAATTGTGATTTCAATCAATCATTCATTCATTCATCGATGACGTCACGAAAATCTGACCAATGACGGCCCGGGTATTCCCCGGTACACTTCCATCTTTCGTCTGTCTTGTACATGTCCCCAAAGCCGGACCAAGTTAGTAAAGTTAGGAAGGATGACGATGATGACGACGATGACGTAATGTGAATTGAAATAATATTTCTCGATGGGTGGATTGAAATTAAAACCGGCTGTTCCGACTGAGTTAATCCGTCCCCCTCACCATCATCATTATTATTATTATTTTTATTATTATAATTAGTATTAGTATTATTATTATTATTATTATTTAGAGCATTCTTCCCATCAATGTAGACTGATTTCAAAATTCCCGATGTCATGATGCCGATGACTGGAGGAAAATAATTTACATGAAATGTTTTTATTCATTCCTTCATTCGTCGTTCATTCATTTGTTCCATCGTTCATTCGCTTGTTTGTTCGTTCGTTCATATATTGATTGATTGATTGATTGATTGATTGATTCATTCATTCATTCATTCACTCACTCACTAACAGTTTTGAATCTTCTCTACCGGCTCATGCTTCCCATCAAAGTAAACAACTTTCATCACTTCATCCGATGATGATGATGATGACACTGGCGATGATGATGATGATGATGATGATGACGACGACAAAGATGACGTTCGATGAAGATAATGTTGATAATATAAGGAAAACAAACCTAGCACCAGGAGTATTATGAACGAAGACCTTCTGTTGCACATCAAATGTTTGACTTTTCTGCTCATATCTAGTCTTTAGTTAATTAGAAACTTTATGGAAATTATAAACAGTGGCGGATCTATAGAGGAGGGGGTACGGGGACAACCCCACCCCCACCCCTTACCAAACCTTGGACCGGGCCATGAAAGAAGGAAAGAATGGTCATCAACTTGAACCGGGCCATGAAAGAAGGAAAGAAAGGTCACCAACTTGGACCGGGTCAAGATGAAAGAAAGGTCAACTTGGACCGGGCCATAAAAGAAGGGAAAAAAGGTCACCAACTTTGACAGGACCATGAAAGGAGGAAAAAAAGGTCACCAACTTTGACCGGGTCAAGATGAAAGAAAGGTCAACTTGGATCTGGCCATGAAAGAAAGAAAGAAAGGTTGTCAACTTGAGAATTTTGAAAATCATCTCCTTCCCCACTTAAATGGAAATTAGCAACTAAAAAAAATGGCCATCAACTTTTTTTACATTTTGAAATTATCCGCTTCCCGCCCTACTGCAAAATTCCAGATCCGCCACTGACCGTATTACACATAGAGTTCACATTTATAATAATAATGATAATAATAATAATTCACCGTTAAATATGGCTTCGAAGTTATTATTATTACAATTGAAACATCATAGTATTATATGGTAAGCTAGAGCGTTATTATTATATATTATATTATTATTATTATAGTTTATTGTTAATATTGCTTTTATTATCATAATTATTATTTAAAATTAATATTATCATTAATTAATTTATTTATTCAAAACGTTCTGCCAAGTAAACAAGAGAAGAGAAAGCACGAAAGACTATAAACAACGCCATAGAATAATAATGTTTTAACCGACCCCTTAAACTTGTAAGAGGGTACAGTTACTTCTCTCTATGTGGCTTCCTGACTTCTGAGCAGACTTATTTTAGATGAATTTTATTATTAGGTTGGTGTGCAAATATAATGTCCGTTTTATGTTAATAAATTTTTCATCACTAAATTTTTAAGTACAATATATTGAATATATTGATCATTATATATCATTTGAAGGTTATTTATTCTTCTATCTAGCCTTTATTAATTAATTGGTCCAACTATTCAGTGTCTTTGATTTTGAGCGATATTTGAGAATGTTGTCTAAGCGTGATTTTCGGATTATTTTGCTTCATGAGTTTAAAGATAGAAAGAAAACTTGTGTGTATTGCTGTTATCAATCACTCGTTTATTCAATTGTTAAATTATAGCAACAATAACTAATCAAGAGATAAATCAATGAATAAAACCATTCGTCAATAATCAAGCTCTTTCGGCAGATATTTCTTGGTCGTAAATTCTCAAGTATTCTCTTCGCAGAAGATTATCGTTAATTCAAACACCCAGACAGCGTGTAGAATTTTTCGTGATAAACTATTCCTCGGGAGTTATCGCTAATTTTCTTGCAGTTCGGACACAAACTTCTCTGCGGTAGGATTTTTTATTCTGCTCGAAACCAATTTTTTATTCTCTGACCCGCCTTTTATTTCTCGTTCTCTTCTTTTTCGTTTGTAATTTCAACTTTCACCTCAATTTTGGAAGACATACTTATAGTCCGATTTAGCTTAGACACAATTTTACAACCTTCTCAAAGATTTTTGGTGCCATTTTTAACTCTCCCCGCCGCCTGCTACAAGCTCAAGGATGGAACTTTATTGGAAAGTGTTGAATATCAAAAAGAAAAATAAATTTTATTTGAATTAATTTTTAATTTGTTATATATATATATTTTAATTCCATGAAATAACGTAAAAACACGCGAAATGTGAATAAAAATTATGATGACGTCATTCCCATCTTTCTCGCTGCGTTATCGCAGCGAGAAAGAATATTTTTGGTTGTTTTAATATCTTGCTAGTAAAAGCACTCAGCAGCATATCACTGATTGGCAGTGACGTCATTACGTTGCTGGCGATGGCGATGCTTCAGCTTCGAAGACTCGACTACTTGGTCGAATAGTTTGATCATCCGCACGAGTAACTCGACACTTTTCAATTGAATGTTAATGCCTCTCTTATCTGTGTTGACGATGACGATGATGATGACAATGATAATGTGACAATGATGATGATGATTATCATTATCACAGCGACAGCAAAACTACAACCAACCGAACTTAATTTGAAAGAACATTGGTGCCAAAATATCGGCCATATTGTTTGGCGTCATCTTACAGCGTTCCGACTGAATTATCACCTTCATTAAAAGAAATATTTCAATAAGGAGAGCTTGATTGGCCGGCGGAAGCCTTTTGAATAATCTGATTGGTTGTGAGTTTGTTAAGAACGTGTTTGATTGGTTGTTTGTTTCGATTGATTGGTTTGTTCAATAGCATGTTTTGATTGGTCGGGATGTTGAATTGCTTATTTTGATTGGTCAGAATGTTGAACGGCTTATTTTGATTGGTAGTTTCGTAGAATGTAGAATCTTCTGATTGGTTTGTGAGTTAATTGCTCAAAAACATTTTTTTATAATCAAAAATTAAAACGTAATGCAACCGTCTAAATTGGGCCACAAAGTCTGCATCGCTTTTTAATTGGTTCAGTTTCAACCAATCATCTCTCAGGGAATCTATAAATAAACCACCCGGGTATTCCCTGATTAATTTCTGTTTCAGTAAGTAGTATAAATTAAAAAGAATTTAAAACGTAATTTGTAAATGTACGAATTAAATGTACGGATTTGAATAAATGAATGAATGAATGAATAAATAAATAAATGTACGTATTATTATTATCAAGAAAAAATTTATGTATCGTTCGTTTTAGCAGTTTTCACAAGAGCTTTCAAATTATAACCAATATTATTCATACCAAAATAGCAAAAATGAAAAGAATTGAGCTATAGTAAAATAAAGGTATGTCTTTAATCGTCTTTTAAGTTCAGCAATATTCATTCCAGGCACTCTGAGGGCTGACGGCGAGCCGTTCCATACGGCAGGGCCTGACACAGCAAAATCACGCTATCCAATCTTTAGCTGTCTATGAGGGACCACAAGAATGTTCGGATCTTCAGACCTCAGTCGCACACCAGATGCGATCGACGTTTTTAATTTCAGTTTATCTGATAGATATTTTGGAGCCAGCGATTTAAAAACTGTGACAAAAATTTTAAGAACAACTCTTTAATTTATAGGCCACCAGTGAAAATCGTTCAGGATCGGTGTAGCATGATCCTATCATCGACAACCAGTCACAACCCAGGCAGTGCGGTTTTGAATCGATTGCAGAATTTTGATAAATCTGGCTGGCTGGGAGGCCATAAAACAAACTATTGCAATAATCGACACGTGAGTGCACCAACGCATGCGCCAGAGTCTGCAATACGTCTTTATCAAGTGATTCTCGAATTTGTTTCATTCCGTGCCAGACATGATATAGAGATCATTTTAAAATGAGATTTCATTGTTAGGTTTGAATCAATTAAAAAACCTAGGTTCGACACCGCTTCACAGAAATCTATTTTTTTTTTATCATTCATAACAACGGAATTTGTACCCAAGTCTGCCAACTGCTGCCAGGTACCAAAAGAAAGAAATTTTATTTTAACCTCTGACATAAATTCAACAAATTTTGTAATCTCGTCTTGAAATAACTTCGGTTTACCTGATAACATAATTTGAATGTCGTCTGCATATGCATGGCTTTAAAAATCATAGGAATCAATTATCTTCGACACATCAGATGTATAAAGCAGGAGCAATAAAGGACCCAAAACAGATCCCTGTGGTACACCAGAGCGAGCCACCCCGACGTAGGACAAACTCCAGTTGAACAAAACCTGCTGTGTTCGGCCGATTTTATATTGACACTTAACCATAAAAGCCTTTATTACCTGCATATCTAAAACAACTTTCAACATTAACTCCATCAAAATCAATATCATCAACACAACCATCAGTACCATCTCTCTCAATCAAACTTTTTCTTTCAGTTTTTGTTCTCTCCGAAACTTGACTATTTTCAATCTTCCCGGAGGTCCCCTCACTCTGAATAAAAAATCGCTGCTTACAGATCCCTGCTTTTTCTTCAACTCATCTCTCTGATCATATGAAAGGTCGTGACTGAGTCAAACAACTTTTAGCACCTCATCCAACGATTTCGTTCGTGATACATTATCCGTTATTAAGTTTTTCGATTCAATTTCATCGAGACTGATCAATAACGGTCTTTTTAATTTTTTATACGAATGAAGAAATGAAGGAATGAATAAAAAAATGAAGGAATGCATGTATGAGTGAAAGAATGAAAGAATGCATGTATGAATGAAAGAATGAAAGAAGGAATGTATGTATGAAAGAATGAAGGAATGCGTGTATGAGTGAAAGAATGAAAGAATGCATGTATGAATGAAAGAATGAAAGAAGGAATGTATGTATGAAAGAATGAAGGAATGCGTGTATGAGTGAAAGAATGAAAGAATGCATGTATGAATGAAAGAATGAAAGAAGGAATGTATGTATGAAAGAATGAAGGAATGCGTGTATGAGTGAAAGAATGAAGGAATGCACGTATGAGTGAAAGAATGAAAGAAGAAATGCATGTATGAATGAAAGAAGGAATGTATGTATAAATGAAAGAATGAAGGAATGAATGAATAAGAAACCTTGATAACAGCAGCATCTTCATGAACGCTCGAGTTAAAGAACGGCTGCCAGTCGTCCAAAGAGCTGAAGAACTCATTTAGATTCATCTGTGGGTGACGTCATCATCATCATCGACCTCATCTTCCTCATCATCATCACCATCGTCATCTTTATCATCATCACCATCAACACTGCTGCTGCTACTACTACTGCTACTATTACTACTACTACTACTACTACTACTACTACTACTACTACTACTACTACTACTACTACTACTACTACTACTATTACAATATTATTTTTTTACTTGGGAACTTGACGTTCTAAACACTCCCTCTGTGTTTGGGCTGTCAGAATGAAGTCTGTTCAAGATACGCTGATGGGTGAATTGGTGAACGAATGGATGAATGAACGGATGGATAGATGGATGAATGGATGAATAAGTAAAAGAGCGAAAGAATGAATGAAGGCAGGAATGAGAAATATCCAATCGAAAGTGGGGATGATGCATTAAATGGATTTAATTTCTTTAATAAAAAAAACACGAATGTTCAAATGATGTATAAGTTAATAAAAAAATGAATGATTGAATAAATGTATTATATTAATGAATGAATAAATGAATGAATAATTGAATAAATGAATGAATGAATGAACGAACAAATGAATATTTAAAAAAGTACAAAATAAAAAATCCTAACAGCTAATGGGTCATGGAAAAACCCAGTTCTTTCATCGTAAAGAATCCTCATATCTTGGCGGAAGAAGCTGATCACGTGATCTACATATTTTAAATTGATGTTAAATAATATTTCGTTATGTAATACTACTACTACTACTACTCTACTACTACTACTACAACAACTACTACTACTACTTCTACTACTACATGAACTACTACTACTAATAATAAAACTGTTTCTTTTAAGCAGAGGTGAACATGGGAAGGGGAGTCGCGGATTAGGGATCTGGTAAAACTTAATTTTCTCGATATTACGTTGCTAATTTTGGACTCATATTAAGGATAAAATTTAGGACAGTAATAATATATTTACAACTTTTCGATTAATTAATGAATTCGTTGAATAATTTAAATATTTAAATTTATAAATTAATATAATATATCTACTGTGTACGGTACATTGACACACTCCTTGTTAGTTGTTAAATCTATTGGCTATAGTATAAACATTGTTTGAGAAAAATATTACAGAGAAATACATTTTCAAAGTTTATCAACAATTTTGTTTGAATATTTCACGGGTTTACGAATCATATTTGAATATTCTACGATATTATGACTGGTGTCTGGTTGGTTTGTAATGTTAAGGTTCCACCGAAGGATATATTGCGTTGAAAATTCGGCATTTCGATAGGGCACTGGAAGTGTGCTGGGATTTTTCTGAGTTTTAAAGAATTTCAGAATGTTACCAATTTTCTATGGAGTTGTGATAATTGCCTGGAACATGTTGAGGTTAAATCTTTGAAAAAGTTAAATGATATAGCTGGTGACATTAAACAAACTCCTGATACCAACAACCTAATGAGCGGTCAAATGAAGGATATCTTGGACAAAGTTAATGGAATGGCAACTGATAATGATCTTTCTTGCAAGATGAATGTGCTTCAAGAAAGCCTTAAAAGGTCATATAAAGGACGAATGCCGGCAACACCGTCTGCGGTGGTTTGGTCATGTCAAACAAAGTGGAAACAGTGCCATAACTTCTCTTGCAGATGTTGAAGTACCTGGCACACGTCCCAAAGGCCGTCCAAAGAAGTCCTGGTCGCAAACAATCGAGCAAGACATGAAAGCTCTAAATTTAAATGAAATGGATACAACTGATCGTCTAATTTGGCGCAAAAAGTTGATGGCTAAGAAAACAACGTTCTACCTCGGGGAACCGAGTCTCTGGACGCAAAACGAAGATTGATTGATTGATTTATAGTCCTAATAAGAGGACTAACATAGTACAGCATTACTACTACTACTACTACTACTACTACAATACCATTATTACTACTACTACTACTTCTACTAACTATATATAAAACATAATTATCATGCTTAACATCACAAACACGCACGCAATCAAGTTAAATTGTTTTCATTTAAAATAAAATTAAATTTTATAATAATACAGACCAGTCTCATGATCGTTTTGATATTTCTCCTCGCCAAGCACAACCCTACTTATGACGTCACAGAGGCGGGGTCCAAAGATGGTGGCATAGTTGAGACATATTTTTGCGATTAGGTTGGTACATCGATCTTGCGAGGACAACAATAGCAATGGTATTGTTGATTGTATATCATAATAATAATAATAATTACAATAACAAAAACAACAATAATAATAATTATTATAGTAATAATAATAATTAAATAATACTAAAACTGCCATCTTTGCTTTTCAATAGCAATGGCCTAATACTGGAAGCGAGTATCTTGGAAGCCAGTTCATCACCTTCCTTTCCAGACATATACCTGGAGTAGATCCTCATCAGACACATCACCATCTCTACGTGTTGCCTCTCCGCCTGGCTCAACTCCTTCAGTAAACTTCAATTGTTTATTATTATTATTATTAATTATTATTATAATTTACTATTATTATTTACTAGTATTATTATTTATTATTATTATTTATTATTATTTATTTTCATTATTATTTTTTTATTATTGTTATTATCTTTTTGATTTTGGAGCTTTTATTATTGACAGACACGGGAATAGAACCAGGCGTTGAGACCATTTGCCATGGTTATCTATTATTAATGTTGTTATTATTATTGTTGTTAATGTTAACGTTTTTATTATTATTATTGTTATTATTATTATTATTTTCCCTAACTTTTTGCATTTAGTGACAAAAATCTTGTCATCAGCTTCATCGCTGAGCTCCAGCCAGCCGATCGCCAGCAAGCCATTCTTCAGCTCTTTGTAATATGTCTAGTTGTAGCAGTAGCAGTAGTAGTAGCAGTAGTAGTAGTAGTAGTAGTAGTAGTAGTAGTAGTAGTAGTAGTAGTAGTAGTAGTAGTAGTAGTAGTAGTAGTAGTAGTAGTAGTAGTAGTAATAGTAGCAGTAGTAGTAGTAGTAGCAGTAGTAGTAGTAGTAGTAGTAGTAGTAGTAGTAGTAGTAGTAGTAGTAGTAGTAGTAGTAGTAATAGTAGTAGTAGTAGTAGTAGTAGTAGTAGTAGTAGTAGTAGTATTAATACTAATAATAATAATAATAAACATTATTGATGATGATTTGATGATAATGATGACAATAGAAAACAATTATCATCGCCATTATTACAATTGAAATATTCTTATTTTCACAGACCGTATTGCCATATACCGTCACAATCATCGTCATCATCACCCCGTCGTCATCATCATTATCATCACCGACTACTAACGTATAAGATATTAATAAGCACATCCCTATCGACGTCTCGGTAGAAATCGACCGGTTCGTGTCGGTCCAATCGGTTTTTCAGCTCATCACTGATTTTTAATTTATTCACCGAACCGTTGAATAGTTTGGCGCCATTTTGGCAAGCCACAAATAAACTGTAGTAAAGGTTCTGTCGAGAAAAAATTACTACTACTACTACTGCTACCACTGCTACTATTACTAATACTACTGCTGCTGCTGCTACTACTACTACTGCTGCTGTTGCTACTACTGCTACTACACCTACTTCCTCTGCTACTACTACTACAACTGCTACTACTACTACAACTGCTACTATTACTACTACTATAACTGCTACTAATACTACTACTACTGCTGCTACTACTACTACTACTACTACTGCTACTACTACCATTACAACTACAACTGCTACTACTACTGCAACTGCTACTACTACTACTAATTATAATAATAATAAAAACTGACTTCCAGGTTGTGAGGTAAGGACTTCGACAGCGTCACTTTATCAATTGGCTCCCCGAATAACTTCACCCCTGGGAGTTATGGTAATGATGCGAATGAGATGATGATGAGAATGTAATAATGATAATGATGATGATTGTGATGATGATAATGATGTGACGATGATGATGGTTGTGATGATGATGATGATGATATACTAGCCCACCGGCTTTTTTTAACGCTAAAATCATAATTACAATGCAAAAAATAGTTATGGAGATGACGATAGTATATATAATAATAATATAATAATAATATTATTTAATAATAATAATATATAATAATAATAAATAATAATAATAACAGCATCAAAACATTAATAATAATAATTATTTTTATGAATATGTTGATCGATTCAGCCAACCTTCACTCTCTGAGATCCTCAAACCTGATAATAATAATAATAATAATAAAATAGTAATAATAATAATAAATAATAATAATAAGTATTGATTTTCATTCATTTAATCATTCATTTATTTATTCATTCATTCAATCGTTCATTCATTTGTTCATTCATCCACATTCATCCAGGAAAAATTGTAAAGACCTCTGTAATATTTCCTAACATTGCCTTCGTAAAGGTAACAAAAAAAAGTAAAAATTACAATTACTACTACAGCTACTATTACTACTTTGGGGACCCCCACTGTCGGGTCCGCCACCGCCGATGCTAGTAACATTACTAAAAGATATTATAATTACCAACTTTGCAATTTCATAAATTTCAGCAGTGATGTAGAAATAATTTAATAATTTCATAAATATAAATAAATAAGAGGCGAATGCACGTTTATCTAACTGACAGAATGTGTTGGCTAGAGCTGTCCGCAAACTACCATCTGATGAATGAATGAGTGAATGAATGAATGAATTAATTAATTAATTAATTAATTAATGGAAAGAATGAATGAGTGAATGAATGGATACTTATGAATGAATGACATGAATAAATTTTTATTAATTGTTTCCAAATAAATTTTTCAATGAATATGTTAGTCATCAACTACTTCTTCCTCATCATCATCGTTGTCATCATCTTCTTCGTCATCATCATCATCGTCGTCTTCATCATCATCATCAGTATCATCATCAAATTAGACCTCCTTTAGAAGGCTTTAGAAAGAATTTTTTCACGCTACGTCTGACATCTGTCGCAAGAAATTAATTTTCGATTTATTTCATTTATCCGAAAGAATTTCATTTTTTCAATCAATTAATCGATCAATCAATCCATCTATCATTTAAGATAATTCATTCGTTCATTCGTCCATCCATCCATCCATTTATTTGTTTATTTTTAACTACCATGGGATGTTTTTATCCATAAGTTTATAATTTTTTAAGGCCATCCTTGATACAAGGAAGTATCCATTCACTCATTCTTTCATTCATTCATTCTTTCATCAACTCATTTATTCCTTCGTTCGTTCATTCATTCATTCATTCATTCATTCAATCATTCATTACTCTTTAATTAAACAAAGCAAATGTATTAGTAGCAGCATTATGGGAATCCATTAATTCATTCTTACATCCATAATTCCATTAATTAACTAATTAATTAATTAATTAATTCATTCATTCATTCATGCATTCATTCATTTATTAAACAAACCGAACGCATTGGTAGCGGCAGCCGTTGCGGCAGCGTCACATGAATCAAGGATCGTATTGGTGGCCGCCACTAGAATCGCCCTCTGGGAACTTGCTAAAGTATTAATTTTTAATCTTATACCACTACTATTACTACTACTACTGATACTAATACTACTACTGATATTACTACTATTACTACCACTGCTACTACCACTACTACTACTACTACTTACTACTACTACTGCTGCTGCTGCTACTACTACTTCCAATTATAATAATAATATTAATAATAACAACAACAACAATAATATTAATAATAATATGGAAAACAGGCATCATCATATTTTCATCGTCACCAATAGCTTCTCGCCGCGTGGCTGAATTGATAATGAAAAAAATAGCAATAATAATAAATAATAATAAATAATATATATATATATTAATATACATTTTTCATATATAAATATAATACACACACGCACACACAACACACGCACACACACACAGAGCATGTGAATCTAGTAGGACCCATTACGGAGAAATTCCTTCGACCAAGAGCCAAGATTATGTCAGGTACAAACAGTAAACCTAAATCGTCAGAGCGCAATGTTTGACTCGGCAGTGGCATTGTTCTAGGAGTGGCTCTGGCAGTTAAATATTTAAGGGCAACTCCTTAAATACGTTTGAAAACCGTTAAACATATCTTGAAAATAACTCTTTGATAGCCAGTGAAGAGGTAAAAGAATTGGCTTAACGTGATTGTATCTAATACCACCTGAAATCAACCTTGCAGCTCAATTTTGAACCGACTGCAGTCTAGACATATTCCCACCAGACAGACCGTAATGTAGACTACTGCAATAGTCTATTTTTGAGTGGATGAAGGAATGAAGGAATGAGACATTGAAGAGTGAAATGATTGAAATGATTACTAACCAATTAGGACCTCTTGCATGTCAATGATTTCAAGTAGCAACAAGTTCAGGCTCATTCCTTTTTCTTCATAATTTTAATAATTGCAATTATAATAATGAGTACGCTAACTACAAATTTTTTAAGTTAAAGGTTAAACAAAGGTCAAAGTTCAGTTAAACCCATGCAAAGTTCAGAGGATTCGACAGAAAACGTCACAAACATCGTACGTGCTAAACGACGCATCACTCACATTCGAACCCGGTCACTGCGGAACAACAACAGGCGACCTTAACCACTAGGACACCTACGAAAAAATAATTTGAGTTCTGGCCCACCCAAAGTTGTCTAGACCTCCTCTTATTAATAATAGTAAATAATAATAAAATAATAATTAACTATAATTATTATTTATTATTTTAATAATTATTACGTTCGCTTACTCAGTTTGTTCCTTATTATGTCCTCAAATGTGCATTTGTGATGAATGAACTGTTTCCGACTTTCCTTCAAGACTTAGGAAGAAGTGAATGAATGAATGAATGAGTGCATGGATGAATGAATGAATGGATGAATGAATGGATATATGGATGGATAGATAAATGAATGAATGAATGATCCAACGAACTTCTAATTTGAAAAATGTACGAATACCAACGCTCGCACATGTTCAAAATATTTTCAGCTGCAAGTTGTAAATGAATAAATTTTTCAGTCCTAAATGAAGATGAACATACATAGAGAGAAAGAGAGAAAGAGAAAAAAGAAAGAGAATAAAAAAGAGAAAAAAGAATCATAGAGGGAGAGAGAGAGAGAGAGAGAAAGAAAGAGAGATTGAAAAAATGCTACTTACGATCTTGTAACATTCTTATTCTCCTTATCTCACCTTATTGAAAAAATTAATGCTTGAGGAAAACAAATTATGAAAATGAAGTAAATATAAATGCATTCCGATACGATGAAAGTGCATTCCGATACGATGAAAGTGCATTCCGATACGATGAAAGTGCATTCCGATACGATGAAAATGCATTCCGATACGTTTGAATTAGGCAATGTAAAGTGGAAAAATGCTGCCGAAAATGTTGTCGAAAGCGCAATAATGTTGGTGTTGGCATTTTACCTGGTCATGAAACTTAAACGTTTTCATGCCGAAGTAGAACATGCAGTCAGCCGGGCAGTTGAAATCAGTTATACGTGAAGTGTTAGGTGCTGCCTCGAAAAAAGTTTTAATTAAATTTTAACATTTATTCGTTAATTTTTTAACGCCTGTTGGTCGTAATAAATGTTTCACTGTCAGGTTCCACAGTGTCTAGCGACAGTTGCTGCAACCAGTCAGTCGCAGTCGGCCAGCAGCGAACCCAGTACCAGTGCTAACTCCGGTGTCATTATCTATAACATCTGATTGTATTTATTCAGGAAATGTTTCACTATTTTAGTTAAAATGTGGTCCCTTGATGGGCCAAATCAGCCTCAGATAGACACGTTCAACTTCTAGAAGTTGTTGTGATGTAAAAGTCACCTAGACATCGATGAACGGCTCTTTTGACGTTGGGAGAAGGGGCCATCAATGTCAGGTGACATGCGTGGGCCGTCACTAAATGGGGAATATCCTCACCAATGTTTTAATAATGTAGGCATATTTATTCTATCGCGACTTTAAATTTTGATTTACGGGATGCTCATCGTGGGAAAATTCACCGTGGTATTGTTATATGTCAAAAATGTAAGATAGTCAAGTTTACAATGTTGCAAATATATATTAATGATGGCTCGATGTCAAAATATTAATTCGATTTCGATTTTTTGAAATCATCAAAATCGAATCGAGCTTTCGATAATCGTACTATCACTAAAAATATATACTGGCGAAAGAATTATAGAATAAAATTAAAATTCTGTATGTTAAATTGTCTCAGAAATAAGAAAGCAGTTTTTTTTGGCCGGACCGCTCGATACGTCTGCCTCAATAGTCAGCTACGGGGCCATCAAGATTCCGTTTCAACAACGAATCACCGCCGAATATAACTATATTATATATATTATATATATATATATAATTATGAATATATATATATATATATATATATATAATGTACAACATTCACTGGGTGCGTGATTGCAAAAACTGTAACTTCAAATTAGTCTCAAGATGAATTCCCCCCCCCCAATGAATTTTCCCACTATGAATTTTCCACGATGAATTTTCTGGACACCTCAAAATTTCAAACGTTTACTGTTCAATTTTAATATTAAACAGCAGAAAACAAAACGCATAATTTCTTTGTGCACAGAATTAAATGTAGACAATGCTGGCAATGTTGCACGCATTTCGTTGTTTGCAACGGAGCAACATCTAGCAACTGTAGGATTAGCAACACATTACGATACACATTCATTTCGAAACGATACACATTTATTTCGAAACGATACACGTTCATTTCGATACGATACACGTTCATTTCATTCAGCCATACACAAACTTCTCAAATCTTCATAGTAACGAGTGAGTTTCTCGTAGTCAGCTCTTTCACCTTGATCATTAAAATTATTATAGTCGTAATTTTTTTTTTAAATAATTATAACTATAATAAAATAGTCATAATTATTAATATTATATTATTTTTGTCACTAATTTTTATTATAATTATTAATATTATATTATTTTTTGTCAGTAATTTTCTACCGTCTTCATTGTTGACTGGACTAGGATTGACTGAATAATTAATAACAAAAATAATAACCATAAAAATAATAAAAAATAATAACAATAATAATAAATATAGTATTGACAGCTGTAGCAGCAGCGGCAGCAGCAGCAATAGTAGTGGTGGTAGTAGTAGTAGTAGTAGTAGTAGTAGTAGTGGTAGTAGTAGTAGTAGTGGTAGTAATAGTAGTGGTAGTAGTAGTAGTGGTGGTAGTAGTAGTAGTAGTAGTAGCAGTAGTAATTATAGTAGTAATAAAAGTAGTAGTAGTAGTAGAAGCAGCAGCAGCAGTAGTAGTAGTAGTAGTGGTAGAAGTGGTAGTAGTAGTAGTGGTAGTAGTAGAAGTGGTAGTAGTAGAAGTAGTAATTATAATAGTAATAAAAGTAGTAGTAGTAGTAGAAGCGGCAGCAGTAGTAGTACTAGTAGTAATATTAGTAATAATTTATACTGTTGTTGGATGAATTTGTGACAGCATAGATGTATGATAAT
>NW_008703580.1:297872-304834 GCF_000326865.2 Helobdella robusta
ATCATTATAATCATCTACATCATCATCATCGTGACTTACTTCTGGAATTCCTGCAGCAGATAGGTATGGCGTCATACCATATCTTAACTTGATGAGATAAAAAATAATAAAAATAATAATAAAATAATAACAATAACAATAGTATAAAATAACATTAATTATAAATAAAAAAAATTTATTAAATTAATAAGAAAAAAAGTTAATCTTTGAAAAAATTCCCCCCCCCTCACCCCTACCTTCTTCCGTCAGGTCCATCTTGGCTAAAAATCAAAAAATAAGAATAAACTCTAGCTCCACTCAAAAATATCAGAACAAATATTTGGTGGCTCAGTGGTTAGAGAGGCGCCAAAACCGGCTGCTGTTGCAACAGCACTGCGTTCGAACGCAAAGACATCCACGCCTTTCACGTACAAAGAATAAGAAGAAGGAGAAAAAGAAGAAGAAAAAGAAGAAAAAGAAGAAAAGGAAGAAGAGGAAGAAGGAGAAAATAAAGAATCTAACATTTTATATCTTTCTTCGTCTCCATTTTATTTTATAATTTATTACTATTGTTTGTTTATTTATTTACAAACAATGTCTGACGTAAACGCCAGAGATATGCTATTTTTTATAGCGCTTAACTTGAAAAAATATGAAAATAAATAAATGTATTTTTATTCTCCTTAACATCCATTGTAAGCGTTTCTAACTTGCTTTGTTCAAATTTAATTGAATCGTGTATAAGATAACAAAATTTATAGTGGTAGCAGTAGTAGTAGTAATATTATTATTATGACGTAATTATGACGTAATTGATGATTATTATCATTTTCTAATGTCTCTCCAAAGTGAGGTTCATTGGGGTTTCGCTGCCCTTGTTGGCGGTCTGTTGGTAATTAATTTTACAAATAAAAAGTTTATTTCAGTTTAGTTAAGTATTAACCAGTTAAATATTAAATTAATTTATGCTAATTTATCCTTCGTCATGAATATTAATTAGTTGCCTTCTTCCGGATTTTTTCGGTCTGTCCTTCGTCAGATGTTTGAGCGCCGGTTCGTTTCTCGTGACGTCACCAAGGGAGCTACTTTGACTTGACCTCCTCCTACTATTTAGTTTTTTTTTTAAATTTTGATTGATTCAATGATTCATTCATTCATTGATTCATTTATCTATCTATCCATTCATTCGTCCATTCATTCATTCAATCAATCCATTATTATTACTAATCACTCAACGACATTGGTCCCCTAGCTAAAAAGTATAAACAAGACTAACGCGGTCTTTCTGGATGGAGTGGCGCTTGTAGTAGCCGAGCCACTTGTAGTAGTTGCAGTTGCTGCTGTGCTACTAGAAACCTTTGTTCGTTAAAATTTTATGTTTTATTTTTTCTATGAAAATTTGATGAAAATTCTAGAATATTAGAAACCTTTGTTCGTTGACATTTTTTGTTTTATTTTTTCTAGATAAAAAATTGACAAAAATTCACTCTCGTATCGTAAAAACGGGATGTGCTAGGAGGAAAACTGACTCGACAAGCAGATCCAGAAGGTCCGAATTTGTTACGAAACAACTATTTTCAATCCATTTGCAGAGAAAATGTTGAAATTTGTTGACCTGTGTTGTTGACCTTCTCAAGTGCTGAATCTAATAACATTCAAACAATAGAAACATTCCAGGCAATAGCAACATTCCAGGTAGTGTAAGACAGGGCGGTTTCAAATTTTAAAAATTTTGAAATTTTACGTGGGTCTATAGTCATTGATCAAATTTGATCATTGAACAGTTAAGATTGGAACATTATCTGCTCTTTAAACCAAAATTTGATCCGTGTTGTACTTAGAGATGAGAATGTTGATTGAACGGTGTTTTTCAGCCTAAAAACTGACTTTACTGACTTTAATTATAAATACTACCCCACAAGGTCTGCCACTGTTGATCTTATTTACGAAAAAAATAATAATTCTCGTTATTGTGATGACGAAATTGTAAAAAAAAAAATTTGAAATGTATTCAACTTCACACTTACGGTTGGCTTGGCTGGGGGTCTGTTTAGGATGAAATTAAATTATTGATTTCAAACATCCGAGTGCTATGATGTGTGTATTCAGGCGTATTTCCATAAGTTGTGTCTGTGTTTGTGTCTGTATGTGTATGTGTGTGTTTCTCTCTCTCTCTCTCTCTCTCTGTGTGTGTGTCTTGTTGATACCTCTGGGAGATAGTAACATTTCGGATATAAATATCATTTCCTCCCTCAAATTCACAAGTGATTATAATAATTTATGTTAATTTATTCACGTTAGTTTGAATAGTAATTAGTGACCTTTTCCCGGGTTTTTTCGGTCGGTCCTTCGTTAGATGTTTAAGTGCCGGCTCGTTTCTCGTGGCGTCATCAAGTGTATTGCTTTCGATTGAATTTCTATGGTCAATTTTTTTATTTTGAAATTCTTCTCTTTCAAATTATTATTCGATTACGTATTCTTAGCTAATTTCTGACCATTCGACTTGAAGGTCTTTTATTAGTTTTGATCGTTATTATGGTAATTTTTTAGCTGTACTAAGCTCAATTTTTGTTAAGTTATGTTGTGATCAGTTGCATCATGCTAACGATAAAGCTATTATTTTTGAAAATTCTTCCTACTGATTTATACGATTCAAAAGTTTAATAAATACCAACGCAGTTTTCGTTACTGATGTTTTTGTAGTAGCAGCTGTAGTAGCTGTGGCAGTAGTAGCTGTAGTAGAATCGCTGGCGACCTTCACGTTTTGTTTGTTAAAAAAAGTTAGATGTTATATTAGCTGATTAACTCAGACGGTAAAAGTTATATATCTCGCACTGTTGTTACCCATTGCCTGGGTTTGAATGCAACTGTGAACGTCACATACAAATGGGTAAATACGTCGTGTGGTGTGGGTAACTAGATATAGAGTAAGTAGAAAATTCTGCGTTCGTCAGAGGATTTAAAGTTCAATGGGTTGATATTTTTTATTCATTCATTCATTAATTATGAAAATTATTTTGCCACAAAAATCGAGTAACGTCTTTTTTCATCTAGCAACACCAACCGCTGCTTTAGTCGGAAGCCTATTTTTAGAAAAAATAATTATTATTCATGTATTCATAATTCAGATGACGGGATACATTAACATAATTTATGAAAATATTATATTATTAACTTCTTGACATTTTTCAGAAGACTACTAAAAGTTTATGATTATTCATATGTTAATTTGTTAAATCTTGGATATTTTTTACATTGCATATTTTACCTAATTAATTTAGTAATAATTTTAATTAGCCAATTACAACTATGCTGATTTATACTAATTTATTCGCGTTAATTTGAATATTAATTAGTAACCTTTTTCCGGGTTTTTTTGGTCGGCCCTTTGTCAGGTGTTGGAGCACTGGCTCGTTTCGTTTGACATCACTGAGTGAACTTTGAACCACTGTTCTATTTAATATTATTATTATTACTATTAAACCTACCTGAGAAGCAAACATCACGGCTTTCAATGCAACGATCTCAAAGCAAAAACAGAGATACACCCTAAAGTTGTTCAACTGCTGAAAACGACCTCAGATTTGAACGTAATCCCCCAGCAAAAGCTGCAAATTTAAAAAATTTTATACCCTCACAACTGAACCTCCAACTTCGCAATTACAGTTTCTCTTATTGACTTGGATAGCGGAGAGCCTTGATGGACTGATTGTGGACGCTGTTAGGGATTGGCTAGATATGCCAGTTAGTGGTTGCCCGTCAGAACTACTTTTTTTGCCAACATTTTTTTTAACAGGTTTATTCATGAAAAGAGGCTCCTATTATGTTATGACCCCCCATCATTTAAACATCGATGGGGGGCCATAACATAATTTCGCTAAAAAATACGGCAGAAGAAATGAGAGTAAAACTCCGTAAATATTTCAAAACTAGCGACAACAAAGAGATTCGTTGTTTTTATAAAGATTCAACAATCGATTCTGTAAAAGTTGGCAGAACGCTTTCAAAATCAGTCCCATTAAAGTCGTCGCTCAACTAACTAGAAGAGAAAAGAATCCATTCATGCTTGAATCATGTTCTCTTGCTAGAATGTCAAGGTTAGCTAATTCCAAAAGTAAAAAATTCATAAAACCTAGTTATATCTCGCGCTGTTCAAAGTTGATGGAAAATATTGCTGGAGTCCTATACGAGTTTGTTATGGAATACTTGGTCCAACAACTGCCAACAAATGCTAAACTATTTACGTGGGACAAAACCCAAAGTCCTCTGTACCCTCTTTGCAGCTCCCGTCAGACAAACGAACACAGTTTCCAAATGCGGTTCCACATCAGCGCTGGCAAGATGAAAGACCTCATAAAATATCATCACCAACTGGTTGAATGTGCACACTCCTTCAAATTGCCTCATATTTGCAGACTTGGAGTCGAATGAGGTCTACCCAATATCACAGCTGTTCAACACACTGCGACCCGATTTACCCATACTCTAAGATGATAAAATTGAAATTTTTGAAGTTACTGTGTGTCATGAAACCAACTTGAAGTTTTCAAAACAATATAAAAGAAATAAATATGTATTCTGACAATTTTCGCTGCTATTTAGATGACAATTATAAACATTGTTCAATTATTATTAATACGTATGAGATATCTTCTGTTGGCTTTTATAACAATTTCAATCTATCTCTATTTAAAGTTCAATGGCCAATGTCTTTTAATGGTGAATTGTTAAACTCTGTTAAAAAGTTATCGTTTGAGATACAATAACGCTTATTGAAATATTTTCTACAGCTCTGTCACTCCAGTGAGCATGGAAGTCCACTCCTATCATCATTACTCTATCACTCTATTGAATCATTTTATGTTTATCTCTTTCATTATAATTTTCAATATATATTTTATTTGAAAATAAAAAGAGGCTTTCATTATTATTATTATTATATAAGAGGCATGAAAGTATTAATTGTGGATGTGTGGGATTCTGTGTGGTGGCTGACACCTCTGAAAAGTTGTACAAACATCATTAACAGTTTTACTGATTACTACAACATAAATTTTTATTGCTCTACCACAAACACTATCCAATACTAACGCGGTGTGTGGGGTAGTAGTGGAGGTAGCTGTAGTATTTGTTGCTGCTGTTGTTGCTGCTGACTTCATGTCGTCGCTGGAGCCACTCCAGTTGCTATTACTGAGGGCGTCTTGTGAGACTTGGGTGTAAGTCATTTTATTCTGAGTACTAACGTGTTTGAGCAAAGTTGTAGCCAGGGTATTTTACGCCCCGGAGGCAAACTATAAAACTGATATACTCGTCCCTCTCCATGTTTAATAACATTTTTTATTACATTAACATTGTAAAAATTACTGTTTAGTAATTGATTGAACAAAAATACGAATGAGTGAATGAATGAATGAATAAATGAATGAATGAATGAATTAATACTAACAAATAGCAAGGACTAACGTGGTGGTGCGGGTAGCTATTAATTAATAAATTTTCATTCATTTATCCATCCATTCATTCATTCATTCATTCATCCATCCATTCATTTATTCATTCACTCGTTCAAACCTTGTTAAGTCTAAAAATAAATGTATAAAATTATCATTAATTTGTTAAATAATAATTAATTTTATTAATAGCATCCAATCATCCTAGCGATTATACCCTGTTATAAAATTACTATCAGCCAATCAGAAGTAGGGTAACATAAAGTTAAAAATAGCTCAGCCAATGAGCGATCGTTTAAAAAACACCTTTGTTTGTATTTGTGCTTATCTTCCATTTTTGAGGTAGCTAGTGAGACTGCAGATCTGAACGAATGAACGGACGAGCGGATGAACGAATGAACGAACGAACGAACGAACGAACGAATGAATCAGTGAATCAATAAATGAATGAAAATTGTAAAAAAAAGACAAAAAAGGAATGAATGATTGAATGAACGAAAACAAAATTTTAACCAAAATAAAGACTCTCAATTGCTATAAAAAATTTTTATAAATTTGCATCGTACTGCGTATCTTTAGGTCCTAGAATGAGGTTAATAATAATAATAATAATAATAATAATAATAATAATAATAATAATAATAATAATAATAATAATGATAATAATAATAATGATTATGATAATAATAATAATAATAAAAACTCTCTTATTTCTCGAAATTCAAAATCAAATAATGAGAATAAATTGTAATAAAATGTTTCAAAAAAATAAGTAATTAAATAAATAAAATAGAATCGAATAATCGAATCAAATGTATCATTAGCCCATCCTCAAGTGCATTGGCGAAAGAGTTGTATTTAGATATATTTTTATATATTATATATTTTTATTTATTATATATTTTTATATATTATATGTTTTTATATATATTTATATATATATTTTTAAATACTATAGATATATTTATTATTTAATATTTAATTAGCACAAAGCAATGTTTCCATCGCAGTAAATTTCGAACGACGAGCCAGTTCGACTGTTTGTTAGTTTTAAGTTGAAAGAAGTTGTCAGTGAGATTTGAATAGTGATAAATTAAAATTATTGAAGGGCCGAGTGGATATTTTCATTATTTAGATAAAAATAATGAAGTTTTTACATGCTGTGACATTGTAGTGGGGACACAATGGTCAAGTTGTTGTTGTTGATGATGATGAAGATGATGATGAAGTTGTTGTTGATGATGATGATGACGACGGCGATGATGATAAGGATGATGGTGATGATGATGGTGATAATGATGAAGATGGTGATGAAGATGATAATGAGGATGGTGATGATGATAAGGATGATGGTGATGATGATGGTGATAATGATGAAGATGGTGATGAAGATGATAATGAGGATGGTGATGATGATAAGGATGATGGTGATGATGATGGTGATAATGATGAAGATGGTGATGAAGATGATAATGAGGATGGTGATGATGATAAGGATGATGGTGATGATGATGGTGATAATGATGAAGATGG
>NW_008703580.1:307075-310422 GCF_000326865.2 Helobdella robusta
ATGAATACTATTGTAGCAATTGAACTAACACTGCCTGATCTTCCTATACTTCTCAATCTCGTCTGAATATTTTTTATTTGTAAAATTTTATCTCCCATCATCACACATAGTACCGTACGTTAAAACAACAACATGTCAAGTATTATTACTACTATAACCTCTCTTACTACTACAACTACAACTTCTGCTACTACTACTACTACTACTACTACTACTACTACTACTACTGCTACTACAACTGCGGTCACTAGTACTACTGCTGCTACAACTGCTGCTGCTACTACTACTGCTACTACAACTGCTATTACTACTACTACTACTACAACTTCTGCTACTACTACTACTACCACTACTACTACTACTACTACTACTACTATTAATACTGTCATTACTAAAAAAATTATACTATTACTCATATGAACAGCAACAGTAAACCACAATAATGTTAGAGGCGCGGGGATGATGGAATATTGTGCTCTTAGCAGCATTTGTAATCTTAGGACTGTAAAATCGTCTTTGAATACGTCTTACCTACGTAAAACAAGTTTACATGCGGGTTTACAAGAAAGTTTACAAGGTTTACATGAATCCGGTTTACAAGTAGGTTTACAAGTAAGGTCTCCAGCAAAATATGCAAAGTAGTAAAGGTGATTCATGGTTAAAGGTTTCTCTTTTTTTTTTTGCGTTTGCTTCAGAGGTTTCAAAGACCACGCATCATACACATTGCATATGATAGGCGGGGATCACTTTGTATTCGAACCCAGTCATAGCAATAGCAAGACCAGGCACCTTTAACGATTGAGCCATCACGCCGCCCATTAGTTTATTGCCTCTATTACAGTTGCTATTCAAATAGACATTCAACAATGTTTGTTTATGGAGCAGTTGTGTTCATCTGGGCAAAAATCTTGAACCTTCGGAAAAAAATGAACACTTGACGATTGTTGGGAGCTACGACACTGCTGTTGGAAATATAGAGGTCATTGAAGTTATAAGATCGGTGTTGGTAGTTAAGGGGTCTAGGGTCACAATATTATTATTATTATTATTATTATTATTATTATAACATTATTATTACTATTATTATTAGTTATTATTATTATTAATATTATTATCATTCAAACTTCTTCTTAATAATTTTTCCCGTCAAGGGTCACGACAATAATAAATCACTGAAGTTAAAACATATTTACGGGGTCAAGTTACGAGGTCAAGTTACGAGGTCAAGTTACGAGGTCAAGGGTCACGACAATAATGATAATAACAATAAGAGAAACAACAATGACAATAATAAGACGCTTTTTCGTTACTACCTTCCAGAAATTCCACGTATTCCTTCATGAGTTTCTCGTGTTTCGTTTCGCTTTTCATCAAGTCGGGCATGACACTAAAATCTGATGATGATGATGATGATAGTCGTGGTTGTGATGATGATGATGATGGTGATGATGGTGATGATTGTGATGATGATGATGATGATGAAGATGATGGTAGTCGTGGTTGTGATGATGATGACTGTGATGATGATGATGATGATAATGGTGATGATTGTGATGATGATGATGATGAAGATGATGATGATGATAGTCGTGGCTGTGGTGATGATGATAATGGTGATGATTGTGATGATGATGATTGTGAAGAAAAAAAAATCATCCTACCAACCAAATAAAGACATCTTCCCAGCTATTAAGAAATGTGTGATTTAACAAAAACAATGCTACTAAGTTTTTTTTTAATTTCAGTATCACTTCTGCTACTACTACTACTACTACTACTACTACTACTACTACTACTACTACTACTACTACTACTACTACTACTACTACTACTACTACTACTACTAACGCATAAATGAATGAGTGAGTGAATGAATAAATGAGTGAATGCTACTACATCAACAACTACTACTACTACTATTACTACTACTACTACAAATAATAATAATAATTATTATTATTATTGTTTTGTGAGAAATTGAAATGAGAAACCTGCTTTTTCTTGCAGTCCTGTAAAATTGTAGGAAAATAAAGAATGAACGAACGAATGAATAAATGATTGATCGAATGAATGATTGAGTGAATGATTGAATGAATGAATGAATGAATGATTGATTGATTGATTGATTGATTGATTAAATAAATGAATGAATGATTGATTGAATTAATGAATGATTGAGTGAATGAATGAATTAAATAATGAATTAATCAATTAATTAATCAACAAACGAATGAATGAATGAATGAATGAATGAATGAACGAATGAATGAATGAATGAATGAATGAATGAATGAATGAATGAATGAATGAATGAATAAATGAATGAATGAATGAATGAATGAATGAACGAATAAAATAATTTTCAACTCCGAGAGATGACGTCAGACTCGCAGAGATCGAAAAACTTTCCAAGCATAGGCTGGTTGTATTCTACAATAAAAAAAAAATAAAATTTAATTACAGATTAATCACAATTTATAATTTCAAATAAAGAAATAAATGAATGAATTAATTAATTATTCAATTATAAAGTTATTTAATTAGATTAAAATTTGAAAAATTCTTTTTCTCCTTACTTTCACAAAATGCTCTATACTCGGATATTAGGTCTTTGATGAAAGTAGCTGGATGGTTCTTTGCTTTTGATTCTTTGTTGTTGGTGGTGATGATGATGATGATGATGTTAGTTATCGATGATGATGATGATGGGTGTGATGTTGGTGATGATGATGGGAATGCTGGTGATGATGTTGGTGATGATGATAGTGGTGATGATGATGATGGTGATGATGATGATGATGATGATGGTAGTAATGATGATGATGACGGTGAGAATGTTGGTGATGATGATGATGATGATGATGTTAATGGTGATGATGATGATGATGGGGATGATGTTGATGTTAGTGATGATGATGATGATGATGTTGGTGACGATGGTGGTGATAATGATGATGATGATGATGATATACGAACTCATCATGTCGTTAAAATAAGCGTCCATTCTGACTGTATAAGTCATCTCGCTGTGAAGTACAATCAGTTGGTTGTTCAAATATTCTGGTTGGTGACGATCATGATGATGATGATGGTGGTGATTGTGATGATGATGATGGTGGTGGAGATGATGGAGAAGATGGTGGAGATGATGGTGATTGTGGTGACAATTATGATGATGATGAGAAAGATGGTGATGATGAAACGATTTTTGTTCAAATATTCTGAATGATGATGATGATGATGATATTATTAGTCATCATCATCACTATCACCACCACCATCATCATCATCAACATCATCATCACAATCATCGGCATCATCATCAAAACCGTCGGTTGGTTTCATCA
>NW_008703580.1:310612-318695 GCF_000326865.2 Helobdella robusta
CGCTTCTTATCTTGCTACCATCTGATGATGACGATAAAGAAGATGGTGATGATGGTGATAAGGATGATGAAAAAGATGAGGATGGTGATGAAGAAGAAGATGATGATGGTGATAAAGAAAATGAAGACAGTGATGAAGAAGATGAGAATGATGGTGATGAAGATGATGATGGTGATGATGATGAGGAAGATGATGATGGTGAGGGTGATGAAGATGATGATGAGGGTGATGAAGAAGATGAGGATGGTGATGAAGAAGATGGTAATAATAATAATAATAATAATTAATAAATAATAATAATAATAAATAATAATAATATAACGCCGGGCCTTCCTGGGTCTTTTCATTCAGTAAGGCATACACCAGCGAATCAGGAAATGGTTCAAGATGTTCTGCATCGTTATCATAACCACCACTATCATCACTATCATCATCATCATCGTCATCGTCATCATCATCACTATCATCATCATCATCATCGTCGTCATCGTCATCATGACGGACGCCAGCGTACTTTCAATGTACTCCTTGTATTCTAACAGAAATTTCCTATCGACTGTTTGTAAAAATTATTATTATTTTATTATTATTATTATTATTAATTATTTCAAACTTATTCACTCTATTTACCATTGATGCTATAAATAGCCACCGTACTAAAAATAACCACAGTGCTGTGCTAAAAATATCCAGCTATAAATAGCTGGCATACTAAAAATAGATGCTTTTTTCTAAAAATAGATGCTTTTTCTAATAACAGAGAAAAAAGTTAAAAATAGCGACCAATCAGGACGAAGGAAGGACTAACGTTTCTTAGTTGAGAGTTCGCTAATCAGCTTCTTATCAAAGGTCTTCTTCTTATCTTCGCACTCCGCATTGGCGGCTGGCGATAATTTATTCATAATTAACATAATTTATTCACAATCAACATAATTTATTCGCAATTATTATTATCACTATGAGCGCCTGTTTGGAGCTTCTTCAAACCTTCTCAGTAACATGTTCGAACTTTGATGCACCCATTACAATCTTTGCAGTCCGATTCTGTATTGACTGCGGCTGACTAGTCACTTTATTTGGAATGCCAGAGAACAAAACATAGCAATAACATAGTTGCCAATCGTCCCAAAATAGACGGGACAGTCCCTAATTTTGCCCCTCATGTCCCGCTTTTTGCTCAACCAACAACCAGTAGTAAAATATTGAAATGTTTGCATTTAATGATAAATTAAAAAATTTGAAGTACACGAAAACATACAAAGCGCCAATTTCTTTGAAGTTTCTATTAAAACTACATCAATAAAACCATATTTTAAACCTTCACTGTGATTTTAGTGGTGGCTGTGATTCTCACATAACATCAAAGAAAACCTTTGTATGTCGACATTTTAATTAGTTTAGCTTCAAGCATGATTGAGACTTTAACAAAACAACAAAGAAGAAGAATCCGACAGATTTATTTGTGTTGAGGTTTATCTTTATCTTGAGGTTATCTACAAAATTTAGTACATTAGCGTGTACTGTAGGGATTGCACTCCCTGCTAAGTATCTTGCATGCCGGCTGAGACACGCGTATTAACTAGAAGTTTGCAGGTTAACATTGGCACCTCTTAGTTGTGCAGTCACAATTGTATGTTGTGTTCTATTTCTTCGTTTAATCTATCCATTTTATTCACAATTGCCACATTTTGTATCATTCGATTTGGTACTCGAAATATATCAAAAATTGTAAAAATTGGCGACAGGTTAGTAAATTTATTTTCAACTGAAAATTTAACCACATCGATTAAATCACAAAGTTTATCAAACTTGGTGTTTTCACGAGTAGAAAATTTTGGCATTTCTTTGTTCAAATTTTTAAAGTTCAGTAAGCAAAATTTTTTTACCACAGGAGATTTGCTCTGCAGTATAAAATTCAGCCACTTCGCTTCCAAAACTTTCGTCGCTCAATAGTTCACGTTTGCTAAATAAAAACCACAAAATCTCAGAATTTAAAACATTTCGTGTAGCCATGTTGAATCTTCAAGCGAATTCGATGATATATATAACACAGATCTCTGTGGCACACTACAAACTATTTTAGCAACATCTGAAAATTTGTTATTATAAAAAACTTGATAGGTTCGGTCATAGAGAGATAACTTTTAAACCGGTGTCCGGAAAATTCATCGTGGAAAATTCATCGTGGCAAATTCATCGTGGGAAAATTCATCGTGAGGGAAAATTCAACGTGGGAAAATTCATCGTGGGGGAAAATTCATCGTGGGAAAATTCATTGTGGCAAATTCATCGTGGGAAAATTCATCGTGGGGGAAAATTCATCGTGGGAAAATTCATCGTGGGGGAAAATTCATAGTGGGGTAAAATTTATTGTGAAAAACAGTTTTTGCAATGACACACCTTACAATTTTGTCATGACGAGTATGCAAACGTGCCCGACATACAAGATTTTGATATTGATCACATTTCCAGAAAGTTTTTTCTTCTGTAGCCGCATCTTTTACGAACAAGTGACCTGAGTCAATTAATTTTCTTTTTCCTTTTTCACTGTACACGAATTCTAGTGACATTTTAACACAAAAATTAGCGAATCGTGAGGCAAAAACTACTTCCTCATTTCTGACACACTTCACATACAGTATTTTATTATAGACTTTTACTTAACTTACTCAGACACGTCCGACGTCCGCGGTCCACCTTTGTATATATTTTCTATACCATACTAAGGGTATACAAATGATAGTATTAATAAGCATGGATGCTATACGTTGCCTATTGATATAACCTCCAATACAGTATACTTTGTATATTATACGTATATATTATATACGTTATATGTTATATACGATATATACGATGAATTTCACTCCATGGTGAATTTTACCCCACCACGATGAATTTTTCCACGATGAATTTTACCCCACGATGAATTTTTCCACGATGAATTTTACCCCACGATGAATTTTCGGTAAACCCTTTTAAACCATTTCGCATAAACAACTGTTACACCAAAATCATAAAATAATCTTTCCGAAAGAATCTAATGATCAACACAATGAAAACTTAGATCTAGAAAGGTTAACAGTGAAACTTTTTGTTCATCCATCCCCGAATAAAATGCAAACAACACGTGTAGTAAGGCCGTCTCTGTAGAATGATCACCTACATCTGTAGGTAGATTAAGTAGGCATTAAACGATTGAGATCCAAATGTCTCATAAATTGACTAGCAACTGTTCGTTCGATAATCTTTGAAGTGAAACAAAGGTTTGAAATGGGTCGATAATAATTTGAAACATCATTTCGATCAATATTAACTTCTTAACGGGGAAAGATAATAGCATGCTTGAAATACGAAGAGAATGCATCAGCAGCTAGACTCAAATTTACTAGACTTGTCATGGAACATGGATCAACAGAGTGGGAAGGAGATCAAGTGTACATGACGTATGTCACGGATTAACATAATCCATTTATAAATAACGTAACTTCGATCCTATTTAACATAAATTATTCGCGGCCTACTTACTTCTCATCTGGTTTTCTTCCGCCAGTAAGTCCGCCAGATCCTTGGACATGACCGGCTTGAAGCTAAACAAGCTGTCCTGGAAACCTTCCAAATAATAATAATAATAAAAAATATAATAATAATAATAATAAATAATAATAATAATAAATATAATAATAATAATAAATAATAATAATAAATATAATAATAATAACTAAAAATAACGATTATTATTTTATTCTATAGTTATTTTTAATTATAATTGACGACTGGTTCGTTGAATTAAATATGAATCCTCCCTTAACAACCTTATTCATAATAAAGTAGATAAATAGATTATGTTTGTTATTGTTATTATTACGATACGATACGATATATTACTGTTATAATAATATTACTAATTAATAATAATAATATTATTAATTATTATTATTATCAATGACCACCGACTTGAGATGAACCTCTTGAAATACCTCGCGATGCTTGATGAGTGCATGTGTCTGTTGTGCAAGTCTGCCGAAGATAATTACAATTATAATATTAACATAATTATAATTATTATTATTATTATTATTGGCAGTAGTAGTGGTTGTAGCAGTAGTAGTAGTTGTGGTTGTTGTTGTTGTAATAGTTATAGCAGTAGTAGTGGCAGTATTATTAATAATAGTGGTAGTAGCAGCCGCAGTAGTTGTAGTAGCTGTAGTAGTAGCAGTAGTTGTAGTAATAGTAGCAGTAACAGCAGCAGCAGTAATAGTAGTAGTAGTAGTAGCAGCAGTAGTAGTAGTAGAAGTAGTAGCCAAAGTAGCAGTAGTTGTAGCATCATCATCATCGTCACCACCATCGTCACCTGCTCCGATAGCAATGATCCTCGTGAGAGCTTCACCCGATGCTTTCTCATATAACTTCATCGACTTCTCGGCATCTGATTATGAAGATGATGATGATGATGATGATAACGGTGATGATGATGGTAGTGATAAAACTGATGTTGAGGATGATGAATGTGTTGTAATGGTCCCGATACTTTTGGCGGGCGTAAACTTCGTGTATTCGTACGGAAGCCGGTCGTACCAAAAGTGGACTTTTGAAAAAAAAAAATTAATTTCGTCAGAAAATAAATAACTAATTCACATATTAATTTATTAATTAATTTGTGAATTAATTAATTTAATTGCTAATTAACAAACTGAACTTATTATAGAATGTTAATAATGTCTGTTAATGAGCTAAAAATCTATTTTTTAATTAGTTTGTTTGATCGTCGAATGATTGTATGAATGATTGATTGATTGATTGATTGATTGATTGAATGAATGATTGATTGATTGATTGATTGATTCATTCATTCATTCATTCATTCCTTCATTCATTCATTCATTCATCAATCCATCTATTCATTTATTTATCGTCAACAAATTATTTAAAAAAAATTAGAAATCTCACAGTCATTTTTAGGTAACGTTACATCTGAAGGTGAATTGAATGAATGAATGAATAAATGTATGTGTATAAAAATGAATTAATGAATGATGGAATTAGTTAGTGAGTGAATTAGTGGATCATTTATGAAAAAAAATTGACAAATGGTTGTACGAATGAAGGAATAGATTGCGTAAATGGATGAATGAATGAATAAATCAATAGTAGCAGCAGTAGTAGCGGCAGTAGTGGCAGCAGTAGTAGCGGCAGTAGTAGCAGCAGTAGTAGCAGCAGTAGTAGCAGCAGTAGTAGCAGCAGTAGTAGCAGCAGTAGTAGAAGTAAAAGCAGTAGCAGCAGTAGCGTTTAAAAACTCAATCCCATTTATAAACTTACATTCTGTCATTTCGAATCGCTTTTAATGATGCCTCGATGTTTAAATGTACGTATTTATCTCTGTGTAAAAAAAAATAAGAACCATAATGTCTATAATTATTTAAAGAAATTATAATGTTGGAATAATTTACAATAGAAATAATTTATATAATAAAAAAAATTTACTTGGGGTTATAATAATAATAATAATATATTTATGATATTATATCAAAAATGTATCAAAAACGTTTGTTTTAGTTAATCAAGTCTCTTTTAGAGATTGGGGGGTTGATTGGGGATTGAAATTCTTTCCAAATTCCCTCCAATTTTTTTCCCTCAATCCCGATTTCCACCCGAATCTCCAATCACAACAACGTTCCCGACAGCTCTATTTTTTTCATCTCACTCCAGTGATTCCCATATTCAAAATTTTTCAACACATATACAGGATTGTATAGAGTTCTTTAGAATTATATAGAGCTGTATAGATAGGGTTATATAAAATTGTATATAGTTATATAGAGTTGTATAAAATTATATAGAATTGTATAGAGTTATATAAAATTATATAGGGTTGTATAGAGTTATATAGAGTTATATAGGGTTGTATAGAGTTATATAGAGTTATATAGGGTTGTATAGAGTTATGTAGAGTTCTACTATAGGATTATATGAAGTTATATAGACTTATATAGCAAGGATGGGCAAACTTTTTGTTGTGAGGGTCGCATTGAGAATTATTTTACCATTCAAGGGCCGCATATGTACTTAAATAGCAAATTTTTTCGACCCGAGCATATAGGAAATTTTTTTAGCTCTGTTGATTCCACATAATTCCATGGTGGTTATCTTCTTTGTTAGCGCACACGTATAGGTCTGTGTTGTGTACGAGTGTACGTATTTAAATATAGACTTTTATTTTCGCATGTTGGTGTCATTTTTCCATTCCCGCTCGTCATTCCCGAACAGCGATTCCTTATTTCTTAAAACTCCCATTCCCAAAATTAATTTTTACCAGTTCGCGGGATTCCCACCATGGGATTCCTACCATGGGATTCCCGCGATTCTGGTTCCCATGCTAACTAACTAGTTAGTGTCTATCTCTTAAATCCATTGGGCGATATTATTGTTTACGTTAAAAGCAAAACAAAAACATCCTTTTTTTATGACGCCACCGTAGAATTAAATATTCGTTTAGATGGTCCGTAAAATATTTGGATGAATATTCAATTAAATTTTCGTTTAAAAGTTTGACGCACACACACACACGCACACGTATACACACACGCACACAAACCACATGAATACGTATTGATATTGTACACAAAATGTTCTCCGTAATAAGCCCGAGAGAAAATAATTTCTTTTAACTATGACGCAATGAAAAATAAATTTTATAGTCTTAAATAAAGATGATAAAATATAAATTAATATTAAAAGTAGAATGAAAATTAATTTAAATAAATAAAATTATTCATTTATCGTCATCAGCCTCACTCTTACCACCACCAGCACCACCACTATCATTATCATTCTTTTTCTTTTTCTCTTTATTACCATCTTGTTTGGCAGCAGCGGAAGAAGAAGATGCTGTTCTCTGATTGGCTGCAGCTGCTGATGACGTAGCCAGTGACGTAGAGTAGTGATGAGCCGGTTGGGGTTTTTTATCCTTTGGGGATTTTTTTATCAGGGGTTCTGCCAACTCGAGGAGTGTTCACAAAGTGAAAATTAAATAAAATAATTAATAATAATAATAATAAATAATAATAAAAAAATTAATAATAATAATAATAAACATTATAAAGTTATTATTAACAATAATAATATTACTATTATTATCGTCATCATCATCATCTGCAACAGCAGTAGTAGTAATAGTGGCAGTAGTGGTAATGGTAGCAGTAGTAGTAGCAGTAGTAGTAGTAGTAGTAGTAGTAGTAGTAGTAGTAGTAGTAGTAGTGGTGGTAGTAGTAGTAGTAGTAAAAGCAGTTGTGGTAGCAGCAGTAGCAGCAGAAGTAGGGTTAGGGTTACATACATACATACATTATCATTACCATCGGTTTTATCAGTAATAACAGTTGTAGTAATATTTTTTATTTAGCAGTGTACATCAAATTCTTTCTTGAATCAAGTAATTTTACCTTTGGTCGAATCCTCTGAGGAAAGTTGGTAAACATCATCTTCATCATCGTCGTCGTCAATCATCATCATCGTCGTCATCATCATCATCAACATCATCATCATCATAATTACCAACCTTTCATTTTAGTGAAAAGTTTCTTTACGATTAGGACAACAGCGAAGCCGACTGCCAAAGCAACAAAAGTTGAGGTCATTGTCGCTACTAACGCTACTACAATCGCCCACTCTGTACATATGATATGTAATTATTAAGAAAATAAATTGCTCCTCGTCTTAAAACATCTTATGTAGCACATTTTTATTAACATTTATCAAGATTAAAACATTAAAACATTTTCTAAGAATGTATGTATGTATGTATGTATGTATGTATGTATGTATGTATGTATGTATGTATGTATGTATGCATGCATGTATGTATGTATGTATGCATGCATGTATGTATGTATGTATGTATGTATGTATGTATGTATGTATGTATGTGTGTGTGTATGTATGTGTGTGTGTGTATGTGTGTTTGTGTGCAAGTGTGTGTGAAAAATTTTTTTTAAGTAACTATAAATTACCTTTCTCTTCTGTAAAAAAAGTATTTAAATTAATAATAACGTTAATATTGCTACTACTACTACTACTGATAATAATA
>NW_008703580.1:318890-347281 GCF_000326865.2 Helobdella robusta
TTACGTGCTAAGAACTTTTCAAATTGCTTTATGACAATAGTAGTTGTATGCCAATGTATACATACATACATACATACATACATACATACATACATACATACATACATACATACATACATACATACACACATACATACATACATACATACATACATACATACATACATACATACATACATACATACATACATACATACATACATACATACATACACACATACATACATACATACATACATACATACATACATACATACATACATACATACATACATACATACATACATACATACATACATACATACATACATACATACATACATACATACATACATACATGCATGCATACATACATACATACATACATATATACCCACTGAGTAATTGTATGTGATGGGTATTTTATAGAACGCTACTTATATAGTACTGCACACAGAGACTATTGTAACATTGCTTGGCTGCTTGATTTCATTAAGATGGGATGGCGAAAGAACAATCAAGACAGTTGCATACTCCTTAGAACGTTTTACATCAGCCAGCGGCTTAAATTTCCACCAATTGAATAGCCATTTCGTCTCAATCCAAGCAACCCTCACACAAACTTCCAACAAATTTCAGTGGTATAATAATTTTGCAGTGAATAGAAAAATCTTAGATCGTTGAGTTATATGCCATCTAAGATACCTGAAACAAACCTCCTAGAAACATTTGGGCATATTTTTTAAAGGAGTTACAAGATGGAATAGTTTTTGAAGGAAGGTTTCAATATCAGGCACATTCTCCATACAGTTTGAAATTACTCTGACTAGAGAGCTTAGCGCCGATGTGTGTGTGTGTTGTGTGTGTGTTTGTGTGTGTGTTTGTGTGTGTGTATGTGTGTATGCGTGTGTGTGTGTATTTACAAACACACATACACACAATTCTACTGAATTGTTGGCGTTAATCAATTTAAAGTTTGCCTCATCAATTTTCTTTACTAGAATTTTCTGGAAATTGAAGTGTGTGTGTGTGTATTTACACACACACACACTTTATTTCAGGCTGATTGGCGAATAATTAACCAATCTTTTTACTATCTTGGCTCACTTGGCTTCCACCATGAGAACTTAGTTGTATGTGCATGTGTGGTTACGAGGTTACAAATTGAAAATAATAATAATAACAATAAATTAATAATAACATGATGATGATGATGATGATGATGATGGAAGAAGGTGTCAGTGGCAGTGATGGTGGTGGGTGATGATAGTTGGTGTGATGGTGAATGATGATGGTAGTTGATAAAGTTACCATCGTAAAAAAAAGACTTCATTTTTCTTGGCACTGCAAACAAAAATTGTTTAGTGTAATAATCAGGCACGTTTGGGGCTAGTCAGATGGGGGGGTGTTTAGAGATTTGAACTCCCCCTCAAAATAAAATAAAATAAATTCATCAATCTTATGTTTTGTGAGAAATGAATTTGAGAATTTGTATTGTATCTGCACAGACAGCAGCCACAACAACTGCAGCGAAACTACAAACAAAAACAACCAACCGGTTATTCGGCAGAACATGAAAACCGCCGTCCCATTATCAGTACTGTTGTCATCACCTCTAATCTTTTCCCAGACATTATTCCCCGGGGCCACTTGACCTTTAACCCCGCACCACTTTCCTTCACCTTTTACCTTTTCATCACCTCTGACCCGTTTTATGACGGCGGGCTTGAGGACCCTGTCGTAGAAATGGATGGTGGTCCATCCGAGACCAGGGTACCTATCTAGGCATCTCCATCTGGATGGGCTGTTGAAGATTGGGTTCTTCTCCGACCAGGATTTGAACCTGGGAGCTTCGTCTATCTTGCTAACCTGGGTTATTATTTATAGGCTCTGACTCATCAACAAAGAACAGCATCATCATAGTAATCGTTACTTTCGCCAACATTTTAGACATTAATATGATAATTTGATGTCATTAATATGATAATTGGATGTCATTAACATGCTAATTTGACGTCCTTAATATGATAATTAGATGTCATTAATATGATAATTGGATGTCGTTAACATGCTAATTTGGCGTCATTAATATGCTAATTTGACGTTCCTAATATGCTAATTTTAAGTCCTTACGATGACAATTTGATGCTTGTGTTAGATAATTTATGTTAATTTATGCAGACTTTTAAGGCAATGACTTCGACGGAGCCTGGCACGCTGACAGTCTTGCTGACGTCATCATCATACACGTAATCCCGGCGCTGGCTGTCCACAAACAAATCCTCAATCTCCTCATCCACCTCCAAGTGTATGGAGACTGTGGTGGTGGTGGTGATGATGATGATGATGGTGGTGGTAGTGATGATTATGATGATGACGATGATGGATGGTGATGATGACGATGATGATGTATATAGTGCCCAACTTTTTTCTTTAGCCTCTGTGGTGAGAAGTAATTTTTTAAAATATTTCCAAGTTCTTGGGAGAAAGAACAAATTGAAAAAGAATGATGATTGAATGATCGAATGAATGAATGAGTTAAGATCAGGGCCGGGGTTAAGGTCAGGGTTAACTTAATGAAAGAATAAATGAAGAAATGAATGAGTGAATGAATGAAGAAATTAATGAATGAATGAAAATTAACGAATGAATTTATTTATTTATAAATGAATTAATTAGTTTACAAATAACTAACGGCTAAATGAATGAACGAATGAGAAAGTGAACATATGAAGGGGTGAACGAAAGAATGAATGAACGAACAAACGAATGAACGAACGAACGAATGAATGAATGAATTAATGAATGAATGAATGAATAAAAAACCTTCAATGTAGTCTGATATATCAGCATCTTCATCTGTTGGTTACAAAATTAACAACCAATTTGCGGATAAATTTTGTGAATAATCATTCAAAATGATTGAATGAATGAATGAATGAATGATTGAATGAATGAATGAATGAATGAATGAATGAATGAATGAATGAATGAATGAATGAATGAATGAATGAATAAAAAAATGAAGAAAATATTGGTTGTTCAGTGAAATCTTCTATTTAAATAAGAACTCCAGATTTTAACGTCAAACAAATATTTTAATAATAATTATAACAGTTAATAGTTGAGTTAAAAAGTTAAGAATGTGTGTGCGTGCGTGTGTGTATGTGTGTGCGTGTGTGTGTGTGGATAGCACTGAAAAATACTGAAATGTATAGTTAGTGGCAACTTTAGTATAATTGTAAACGAGAATTATGTAACCACTCCTCATCATATTATATTTCATTAAAACTTCATGGTGAATTTTAACAACAACAACCTTTTGATTGGAATCCAAATGGGGCCAACGTAGAGACAGGCTGTTCTGTAATGCATTTGCTCATTTATTCATTCATTCGTTCTTTCGTTCGTTCGTTCATTCATTCATTCATTCATCCATCCATTCATTCATTCATATATTACATTCATATCTACAATTTGTTATAATCAATACCGAAAAAATTATTTTACAGATAAGTGTTTATCACAGATACTGCCATTAATTTATACAAATTTATGCAAACAATGCTCATTTATGTTAAATTATGTTAATTTATGTTAATTTTTTCTCATTAGGTTTTTTGCATGTTTTATTGTTACCTTGGGTGGCATTCATTGCTGAAGGAGCAGTATCAAAATTATGAAAACCATAGTCGCTACTACTGCTACTATTACTGCTACTACTACTACTACTACTGCTAGTACTACTACTACTACTACTACTGCTGCTGCTACTACTGCTACTACTACTACTACTACTACTACTGTTGCTACTACTACTACTACTACTACTGTTGCTACTACTACTACTACTATTACTACTACTATTACTACTACTATTACTACTACTATTACTACTACTATTACTACTACTACTACTACTACTACTACTACTACTGCTATTCCTACTACTACTAGTAATAAAAATAGTTTCTTTATCAGTATTCAGGGATTTAAAATTAAGTCAACACGAATAAATACATTGTCTATCTCCGGGATAAATATCTGGAACATAATATAAATTATTAATAATTAAAATGATGATAATTATAATGATAATAATTATAATTATAGTGATAATAATAATCATAATAAGAACTGATACAACGAACCGAGCGGGTTTTTTGATCTTGGAACTTTAGAAAAAAAAAACATCTAATCTCCATAACAACAAAAAATATAACAAAAATTATAATAAATATAATAATAATTAATAATAATAATAAATATAATAATAATAAATATAATAATAATAATAAATAATAATAATAATAATAACCCCTGTATCTGCAATAGAGTTCGGTCTGTACGTCGTCCACCATCAAGACTCCATCTTTGTCCAGTGTCGCTATCTGTCAAGGAGGGGAGCGGAAATTTTGAATTTTAATTATTTGGTGTATAATTATAATTATTATTGTTATTATCGTTATCAAAAAAAATTATAATTATTATTGTTGTTATTGTTGACAATTACAATTATTATTGTTATTCTGTTTTTTTTCAATTTTTACATAGCACCAAAGAGCTGATATTCTGAAATGATACCAAACAAGCAAGTATTTTTCGCCACTTTCTTCTTCTTTCTCCTGCCCGATCCTTTCAAGACATTAGTGACCATCTACCTCCACAAAACCCGATCTTAAACACTTTGTAAGAGTTGAAATGTGGTAATATTCAACAAGTGACACAAGGACTTCACGAATGTTGTTCGTTGTTGACCGCGATTTATTCTCCCTGCAATCTTTCCATCCAGTAGTTGTTAGATTTTCCATTCTTTCCTTCGGCATGATGTGACCGAAAAACTTCAACTTCCCCCGTCGGATTATCTGTAATAATTTCCTCTTTTCATAACCGGACAGTTTTAAATCCATCCTCATTCGAAATATGAGAGGTCAAACTAATTTTCATAATTCTTCTCAAAAACCACATCTCATCGGCGTTAAATCTTTTTTCCATCTCTTTCATCGACTCCAATGGCTATGAAACTCCAATGGTTAAAGAAGGCTTCTATTCAGATATTTATCGATTGTGATTTCAACATTTTGGCAGAACTTTGAAATTTTTCCTTTCCCTTTTGGATTTTCTTATTTCAAAATCTCTGCCTCATTCTTTATAACTGCTGTACAATGTGCAGAAGTAGTGACATCGGCAATATCCAGCAATTGTAAAAATTACGATGCTAATACATACGCCTAATCACGTTCTGACATACATACCTCTCATTGACATATTTAACCCTCATTAATATATTAACTCTTCATTAACATATTTTCTCCTCATTAACATATTTACTCCTTATTAACATACACAACTTCAATATTTACTCCTCTTTCGGGCGTACATTAACATGTTCACTCCTATTTAGCATACACACAGAACTTAAATCTTACATTAACATATTCACCCTTCATTCGAGCCTACATTAGCATGTTAACTCCTCATTAACACACACACACACACACACACATATACATACACACACACAGAGAGAGAGAGAGAGAGAGAGAACTTAAATCCTACATTAACATATTCCCCCCTCATCCGAGCGTACATCATTAACATAACTCCGCCCACCGATGAATCTGACCTGCCAGTTATGTTCCTCCTCGATGTCGAAGGTTCGCATGTACCAGTCGGGGCCCTCGTACTCTGGGTGGCAGCGCCAGGTGGCGTTTGCGTTGTTCGTGTTGAATCTATCGTCTTCGCTCGTGGTAATTCTTTTTTTGTTGTTATTATTATTAATTATTATTATTATTATTTATTATTATTATTATTTATTATTATTTATTATTATTATTATTATTATTATTTATTATTATTATTATTTATTATTATTTATTATTATTATTTATTATTATTATTTATTATTATTATTTATTATTATTATTAAGCAGTAGTAGTAGTAGTAGTAGTAGCAGTAGTAGCAGCAGCAGTAGCAGTAGTAGTAGTAGTAGTAGTAGTAACACAAATACTACTTAAAGAAAGGCTTCTGAAAGGCCGATATCACACTGACAGCCAGCAGGGTCGTGATGGCACTGATGTTTGCGAGGTAGACCGGTGCCGATGCATTAGCAGCCAGATCTTCGTCTGCTTTCACTGAATTTTTAACAACCAATTGACTAATTTAATGAATTTTATTAATTACATGATATATCATTATTTTTGGGGAGTAACTATCAATATTTAATTAATAAAATTTATATAACTGATGGTGAATTTTTATTCATTTTCATGTTCAGAGGATTGAAAACAATGCAAATCTATTATATAAAAAAAACTGCCAGATTTCTCTAGTAATTTCAATATTATGTGTGTGTTCTAGGTGTGTTTTTGTAGAAACTTCTCTTATGTGGCGCATAGTCAGACGTTTAGTTAGCGATGTTGTATGAAGCATTTTGATGTTCATAGCGCCAAAGGGAGCTTGTAAAGTCAATTGTAAGGTGGCTACGTTTTAAAGCCGAACCATCTTGAAGAGTGCAGTTGTTGTTCGTGACGAGGTTTTACGTCTTTGCATTCCTTTAATAAATTTATAGATTCATGTTGTCGGAAGGGTTAGTCGGTTTGATTATTTTATAAATGATTGGTTTTAAGACGGATTCTTCCGTTTTGTAGTTGGTGTTCATATGATTCCTATATAATTAAAGATGATGTCAGTGATTGCGTTGTGTGCTGTAGAGTTGTTGTAATTTATGTCTGATTATATCCTCAATCATAGTTCTGCAGTATTCGTTGTCTATCAAGAGATACGTAATTCTTATCAATTTCGCATCGCATTTTTTAGTTGATGAGTGGGTGAAAGCTCGGTTGGCGAATGATCTCGTTGTACTGATTTTAAATTACATTTTTAAAAATTAAATTACATTAAATTACATTATTTTAAAGTGCAATCACTTTTTCCATAGAGACAAGTGCCTTTGTTTGTAGTTTTTACGCAGACTGCAGTTTCGAAGCTATGTTCATCTCGGGTGATAAAGACATCGAGAAAAGGTGGGATTTATCATTCTCATACTATGGATTTGCTGAGAACAGCAAGTAGTTCATTAACTTTATTAAGCTCTTCGTCTGATATAAAGACGTCATCAACCTATTTTGCATATATGTTAGGTTTGAGATGGGGCTTATCTTGAGAAGTTGACCGATATAGAAGTTGGCAAAAAGAATAATTAGTTAATAATTAATTAATAATAGATAATAATGACAACACCGCCTATCTGCTTGTATAGTTTCCCGGTGGGGCAAATTCGCATCAGCGACTCTATCTTGTTAAGGAGGTTGAATACTATGTGGTGAGTCTAATAAAAAACTGCCAGCTTAATTCCATACATCAGCGTCACATTTCAGAAAAACGAACCATAGGGAGGGCTTGGTGATAGATAATGATACTATTCGATCGATTCAAGATACTATGTATCAAAAATTGTCTCGATTTCCATTACCAAATGATACATTTTCAACATTATTACTACTAAATTTTATAATATAATTAATACCGCTTCGAATAATTAGCTATTTATTTGTTTTATTTCTTTGAATAAATTGATTTAAATGCTAACTCAGTTTAAGTTGAACGTCGTCAGCGTATATTTCTGGTGCTACAGACTCAACGGCAACAGGGACTGTAATTAAAAAAATTTAATTAAAACAATTACACACACACACACACACACACACACACACACACACACACACACACACATACAAAACATCCATGAATAATAAATAAATGTCTTTAAAGAACTTTTTATAAGATAAAAATAATAATTATTTTATATTTAAAATTATATTTTATTTTATATTTTATATATTATTTTATTTTATTATACGATCGTTTTAAATTAATTTGAAATGATTCGAATATCATTCATTCATTCGTTCGTTCATTCATTCATTCGTTCATTCATTCATTCGTTCATTCATTCATTCGTTCATTCATTCGTTTGTTACCGTATCTAATTTGTATCTGGTCAAAATCGTTTCCTTAAAGAAATATAATTAATGATAATAATTAATGATTGTCATACTAAACAGCACATAAAATATTATGCTGAATGGCTACAATGTATATTTATCACTATGCCTTGTTGTCACATTACTGCATACGTCACTTAAAGATATCAACAACACACACACACGCAACACACACACACGCACAAATGAACACTCACACTAATGAACACACACACAAACACACAAACAAAAAAACACACACAAACAAACACACTGTAATGAAGGCGCACACACACAAATGAACACACACACACGTGCGCAAACGAACACACACACAATGCACTTAAGCATGTTAAGCATGTTGAATGAATAAATTTATGATCAATCCTAATTGTATAAGTTTGTCAACCATCATCTGCGAGCGAATAAAGGCATTTGAACAGAATTAAACAACAAATTTTCATTTTTAAAATAATTTAGAATAATTTAAATGAAATAATATAAAACTGTTTATCATGTAAAATGCTTTTTAGGTAAATAAGTAAACATAGAAATATAACAGAGCAGTAACGTCAAAATGAAATGTTTTAAAATTGAATAAGATATCCTATGATACATTACATGTGGTAAAGATAGATATCCTAGATATATTAGATATCGCAAAGATAGATATCTTAGATACATTGGATATTGTAAAGATAGATATTCTAGATACATTGGGTATTCTAAAGACAGATATCCTAGATACATTGGGTATTGTAAAAATAGATATCTTAGATACATTGGATATTGTAAAGATAGATATCCTAGATACCTTTGGTATCCTAAAGATAGATATCCTAGATACATTGGGTATTCTAAAGATAGACTATCAGAGCTAAAACTGTACCGTTGATGTTGGTAGATATGTTGGTAGGTAGATATCGGAAAAATTACGAAACCGTCTTGCGAATTTGTTCTATTTTCTATTTCTCATTAGTACATTTGGAAGTTGAAATATTTACAAAAAATTTTACTATCAACTGCTTTTTCCTATAGCCTTTCCACATACACTTTTCTGCTTCCAAATTTTTGCCTCATGTACTTTATTTCAAATTCTGTCTCGATTGAACACTCCCGAAAACTTGCATCTCATTTCTATTAATTTATCGTTTTTTTTAATTTTTATATTATATAAAAAATAATTTAATTTGTTTATATAAATAACATTTCATTTAATAAGTCATTTAATAAGCAATTGATGACTTGATGACATTTCATATTAGATTAGAGAATTTTTATAAGTTTTTCCGCTTTCCATAAAAATATGTTTAAAAGAGGATTTGTTTATACTTTTGTTATCAGCGATATCGTATAACTAAAAATGATCATTTTTCGATTTTTAAAGTTGATTTTTTCGCAATAAAAATCATTTTTGGCATTTTGCGATGATTTTTATATATCCATCAAGATTTGTTTCACAATTTTGTTTTTTAATTGAAATTAAATGATTTGTAGACAGCTGCTTTCAAATAATTTATTTTCTAATTTTTATTAATTACGAATTATTTATTTTCTAATTTTTTTTTCTATTATTTTTCAAAATTTTTTGTCTGCTACGTGCATACGGTGCTGTTTAGTAAGTAAGCTAAAATTAGTCACTAGCTATGATACTCCAGTTATAAAAATAACTTTAAGAAGAAGAAGAGGTAATTGATTGGTGAAGGTTATTAATCTTGCATTCCTCTGACCTGAGATTCTACTCTATTGAGTCTCCCTGTTCTTGAAACCGAACTGCAAACTCTTCATAAAACAAAAGAAAGGAATGGGAAAAGTGAAAACATTCGAATTGGTGCTGGCCGACAACAAATCTGTGTATCACCCCGGCGATTTGGTAACTGGGAAATGTGTTATTGAACTTAAAAATGAAATTAGGTTCCGAACGATCCGGGTCTACATAAGGGGCGTGGCTAAAGTTCATTGGACAGAATCTCGAAGCACTGGGACCAGGCTGGGAGCCTACACCGAACACTTCAACTCCGAGGTGGAATACTTCAACCAGAGACAACTCTTGTACGGAAATGGTTGGCAAAATTTAATTATTCATAATTTTATTATAATAATATAGAAACATACACACACAAACACACACACATACCAACATACATATACACAAATACATACACACGCATGCATTTACATAAAGAAGATGTACACACACACAAACATACATACACACACACACACACACACATGCATAAAAACACATACATACACGCACATACACACACACACATACCCAGATGAAAGCAAAGCCGACCTGTCAGTTCTGCCCGAGGGAAAGTTTCAGTTCACATTTATATTTGAATTGCCTTACGAGTTAGTCCTTCATCATCTGCATTCCTAATTTCAATAATTATGTTATATAATTATATTATCATCGGTTGTATATAGTTATATAGTGTTATATACGGTTGTTAATATGTATGTGTGTATGTGTATATATAGTTATATAGAATTGTATGCTCGCAAACAATCGAGCAAGACATGAAAGCTCTAAATTCAAATGAAATGAATACAACTGATCGTCTAATTTGGCGCAAAAAGTTGATGGCTAAGAAAACAACGTTCTACCTCGGGGGAGCTGGGTCTCTTGACGCTAAACGATGATTGAATGATTGATTGATTGATTGATTTATATTATCATCATAATTATTATCATAATTTTCAAAAAATTATAATTCTGTAGGGGCATATCTACCTCATTTGAGGGGAAGCATGGCAATATAAGGTACTGGCTGAAGGCTGAAATTGATAAGCCCTGGTCATTCAACTACAAGACCAAAAAAGCTTTCACAGTTATCAGTCCAATTGACATCAACAAGCCAATTTATCAGGTACATTGGGGGATGCTACTGCTGCTACTACTGCTACTACTATTGCTGCTACTGTTGCTTTTGCTGCTACGTCTCTTGCTACTACTACTATTACTGCTACTACTATTTGCTGCTTTTGCTGCTACTTCTCTTGCTACTACTACTACTGCTACTACTATTTGCTGCTTTTGCTGCTACTACTATTTGCTGCTACTGCTGCTTTTGCTGCTACTTCTCTTGCTACTACTGCTACTACTATTTGCTGCTACTGCTGCTTTTGCTGCTACTTCTCTTGCTACTACTACTACTACTGCTACTACTATTTGCTGCTACTGATGCTTTTACTGCTACTTCTCTTGCTACTACTACTACTACTATATATATACTTTGAATACGAGATGTAGCTTCTTGCACAGTTGGTATATACTGTTTCTGCTGTTAAAATTAAGGCTCCCAGTTATAAAACTATTACAAATATATCAAGTGAAGATACAACCATCTATTCCGTTGGTCATTCGTTTGTTCATTCATTCATTCATTCATTCATTCATTCATTCATTTTTCTTCAATTCATTCATTCTTTCGTTTGTTAGTTCGTTCTTCAATCTTCATTCATTCATTTTCATTTATTCATTAGTTCTTGTGTAGTAGGTTCATTCAATCATTCATTTATTATTCCATTCATTTATTTATTCATTCATTCATACATTCATTTATTAATCTATTCATTCATTCATCCATTAATTCATCCATCCATTCATTCATGCAGGGCCCAGTAGAGAATTCGGTAGAGAAGTCGTTGTGTTGTTGTTTCTGCAGATCGGGAACAATATCCATCGACGCCAGGACTGACCGGAAGGGCTACTGTCCAGGTTCGTTTAACCCTCAATCTCATTGGTCCATTTGTATATTACATCGTTTCCCATCGTCCAATCAGGTGAGTCGATAATGTTGTGGGCGGAGTTTGACAACCAATCAAATCGCACTGTCATTCCTTATGCTTCCCTACACCAGATCCAGACTTTTTTGGCTAGAGGTAAATCGAGGATTAGGGTGAGCAAGTTTACGAGTTTAACAGGTTGGTCGGCTGGTTGGTTGGTTGGTTGGTTGATTGAATTGTTGACTGGTTGATTGGTTGGTCGGCTGGTTGGTTGGTTGATTGATTGAATGGTTGGTTAGTTGATTGATTGATTGGTTGGTTGGCTAGTTGATTGGTTGGTCGGCTGGTTGGTTGGTTGATTGATTGAATGGTTGATTGATCGGTTGGTTGGTTGGTTGGTTGGTTGGTTGGTTGGCTAGTTGATTGGTTGGTCGGCTGGTTGGTTGGTTGAATGATTGATTGATTGAATGGTTGGTTGGTTGGCTGGCTGGTTGGTCGGTTGGTCATGTCGGATTGGTTGGCTATTGTTATCAATCTATCAGTTCCTTTATTCAAACTATTCACTGACAAAATATCATCATCATACATTACAAAACAAATACCATTCAACATTGCACATTCCTGATTCTGGTACATCCCTACTTTGTGAACATCTCTACTATTCGCACATCCCTACTTCTTGCACATCTCTACTACCCGCACATCCCTACTTCTTGCAGGAGTCCACATAAATAGGCACAGTCAGTCAGTCTGGGACGGCTTGCTGATGAAAATTCCAGTCATACCTCCAACGGTCGCTAACTGTTTCGTCATCAGAGTTGAATATTTTATCAAGGTTTCATTCTTTCATTCATCCCTCCATTCATCATTAATTCTTTCATTTATTCGTTCGTTCATTTATTCAATCTTTCATTCATTCTTCCAATTATCATTCATTCCTATTCATTTATTAAGTTATTTCATCATTCACCCACATGTTTCATCCATGAGAAATGTCCATCCATCCAACATTTGGCCATTCATTTATTCATCTGTTTGTCTGTTTGCTTATTCGTTCGTTCATTAGTTTATTCTTTCATTCATTCATCATTCACTCACTAACTCATTCATTCGTTCGTTCATTCATCATTCAATCATTCATTCATTCATTCATTCTCCCATGAAATACAGATCGCCTTGCATATTCCTGGATCTTCGAACCTCTGCATGCTGCTTCCAATCACCATAGGCACTACACCCTACAGGAGAAATCCAGTAAGTGGGTGGATGAATGAATGAATGAATGAATGAACGGATGGATGGATGGATGGATAGATATATAGATGAATGAATGAGTGAGTAAATGATTGGATAGATGAAGGATTGAAAAGTTGGATTAATTGATTGGAGGTTAATTTGAAAATTGAACAAAGAGCTGAAAGATGGATTAATTATTGATGGATGGTTTTTTGGTTGATTAAATGAATAAATGAATTATTTAATTAATTAATTAATTAATCCAAAAATGAGTGAATGATTTAAAAAAAAATTCAACCTTACCCTCACAAGGTGTGCTACCCTCGCCAACCGTCACTATCTCTACCTCAAGTTTTGACGTCATCATCAGAAGCGCGATCGTCATCATTATCATCACCACCACCGACATCATCATCATCATCGCGATCATCATCATTAACGACGACGACATCATCATCATCATCATCAACAACAGCGTCTCGAACATCGGCAGCATCATCGTCATCAGCACTTGTGACGTCATCATCAGTGCTTATGACGTCATCATCTGCGTCAGGTGACTGTCGACCAATCACATCAGCAACAACGACGCAGACTACCGATCGAATCCATGCCAGAGATAACCCCCCTCCTTCTTATGAAGAGATTAATCGCCGCTATGATGACGTTATTAATAATAATATAAATAATAATAAAAATATAAATAATAATAATTTAAATAATAATAATAATAATGATATGTTAAATAATAATAATAGTAATATGAATAATAATAATAATAATAGTATGAATAATAATGGAAGCAGAGTTGAGAGTCAGACGGCCAACTTTGTAAATAGGAGTTAGTACTGTGTGTGTTTTTTGCTCTGCTTTTCAAATACTAATACTACTACAATTGGTATTACTACTACTACTACTACTTTTGCTGCTGCTGCTACTACTGCTGATGCCGCTATTACTGCTACTTCTTCCGCTGCTACTGCTGCTGCTGCTACTACTGCTGCTGCTATTACTGCTACTTCTTCTGCTGCTACTGCTACTTCTTCTGCTGCTACTGCTGCTGCTGCTACTACTGCTGCTGCTATTACTGCTACTTCTTCTGCTGCTACTGCTACTTCTTCTGCTGCTACTGCTGCTGCTGCTACTACTGCTGCTGCTATTACTGCTACTTCTTCTGCTGCTACTGCTGCTGCTGCTACTACTGCTGCTGCTATTACTGCTACTTCTTCTACTGCTACTACTGCTGCTGCTGCTACTACTGCTACTTCTTCTACTGCTACTGCTGCTGTTATTACTGCTACTTCTTCTGCTGCTACTACTACTAACTATTCTTAATATTATATTTATCTTATATTTATATGCATACTTTTATCTCCCTTCAGTCAATCTGTAATGTAATATGCATTCCATCACTCTATATACGTGCATACATACATACATATATATACATACATACATATATATACATACATACATACATATACATACATACATACATACATACATACATACATACATACATACATACATACATACATACATACATACATATACATACATATACATACATACATATATACATACATACATATACATACATACATACATACATACATTTCACGCCCCAAACAGCCCCACCACCAATCTACGTGGCCTTTGACCCCGTTGACATTAGAGATGGTGATGATCCGGAAAGCGGGTGGTTCGATGGTGATGGTGGCGGTGGCTGTAACGACGCCGGCCGCCGTCGTCGTCGTCGCCGAGATAATGATGTGAGGAGAGAGGGGAGGTATATCTTTAGGCCTATGTATGCCTATGCTGCAGATTGTTACCACAGGCCTCCTGCATATTCAGAGGTGGATTGGTTGGATGGTTGGTTGGTTGGTTGGTTGGTTGGTTGGTTGGATGGTTGGTTGGTCGATTGTTTGACTGGTAAGAAGATTGGCTGATTGAATGTTCATTTCGTTCTGACATTCATTCATTTATTTACTCAATCATTCTTTGGTTATTTTATTATTTTTTGCTATAATTAATCAATCAATTAATTATTTAATTAATTGATTAATTAATTAACTGATCAATCAATTGATTAATTAATTTGAAAATTAGCTGTTATAGATATTTCTTAAAAGTTAATAAATATTTCTCTTGCTGACAGATTGACCCGTACCCTCCAAACATTCAAGGAACCAATCAACAAACAACATTCAAATAATTTCGTTCATGCATTCATCCGTTCTTTCATTTGTTCATTCGTTTCGTTCGTTCATTCATTCATTCATTCATTAAACAAATTCCATTCAATCATTTTTCTGTTATTATAATAGCATTTTCTACAAGTCCTTGTTAATTCCGTTAGCGATTATAATGACAATGACATAAGACAAGGGGTAGGCAAACTTTTTGCTGTGAGGGCCGCATTGAGAAGTATTTTACCTTTGAAGGGCCGCGTATGTACTTAAATAGTAAACTTCTTCGACCTGCGGGAGAATTTTTTTTGAGATTTGTGGCCCTTTTTTGGCGAAAGAGGCTTAATTTGCCCACACCTGACATAAGATATGAAAAATTGAGTCATTCATTCGTTTGTTTATTCACTCACTCATTCATTCGTTCGTTCATCATTCGTTCATTCATTCATATTTTTTGCATTCTAATCATGAATTTTATGAATGACTTCTTTTTCGATTCCAATTTAATTTATTTTTGTACCGGCAATTTAAAAAGATAGTCATCCTCTTTCAAACCTCGACGTGTTAATTTCTTCATTTAGTTCGTTCATTCATTCATTTACTCATTTTAATCGTTCATTCATTCGGTCAATCATTCATTCATTCATTCATTCGTTTGTTTGTTTGTTTAACCATTGTCCTTCAGTCATTCATATTTTAGTCATACATTTATTTTGCATTTATCTTCTATTTTTCTATTATGTCTGCTCAAACTGCATATTTACCTCCCTCTCTTTCTCTCTCTCTCTTTCTCTCTCTCCTTCTTTCTTACTCTTTTTTTCTCTATTTTCTCTTCTTTTTTTTCAATGAATCTAACTCTCTCTCTCTCTCTCTCTCTCCTCTCTCTCTCTCTCTCTCTCTTTTCTATATATATATATATCTCCGTTATTTCATTTGCTTTGATGTCTTATAATATTTACATTTCAACAACCGAATGATGAAGAATCTCTGTTCTGTTCTACACTTTACCCCCCTGGTGCCGAACAGCATTATGTACAACAACAAAGTCGACTATTACATAGTTGATCGCTTTTTTAAACATTTATTTATTTATTTATTATAATCATTATTATGAAATAGACTGAGTTATTATTATTTATTTGATAAATTAATAATCATGGTTGTATGTGCGCGCGTGTGTGTATATTCTAAAACATACGCGTAACATATGCTGCATAGTTTTTTTTTTTTTCGAGACGAAATGAAAAAGTTTTAAAGTGTATCTTTCTTTTTCTCTGTAACTTTCTACCTGTATTACCAACTGCTTCTCCATCACAAGACTCATCTGTTTGTTAAATTCATATCGCCGAAATGGCGCTTTAGAAATTAATTAGTTATTTGATTGATTGGTTGGTTGATTGGTTGATTAATTGATTGATCAATTAATTGATTGATTGATTAATTGATTGATTAATTGGTTGATTGATTGATTGATTGATTGATTGATTGATTGATTGATAGTTTACATCTCATATACTTTAAATAAAATGTACATAAATGTTTTACAATGCAAAAATTACCCTTGGGCTGATTGTGGCATTGATGATAATAATAACCCAGTCGTTTGTAAAATCGGGAGGAAGTTAAAGAAAATCGAAAGTGAAGTGGCCCCAAGTCTGTCTCAAAATGATGAGGTCAAGGTCATGTATAATCTTGAAGTACGGAATCGTTTTCAGTTACTGACGGAAGACGTAAATAAATCTAAATTTGAAATGTTTAGAGATGTCTTCACAGAATCAGCACTGCTCCATAATTATCAATTGTAAACGGGTGAAACAAGTCAACAACTTCAATTGTCTCGGAAGTCTGATTACCTCAGGTTGTAAATGTGATGTGGGTATCAAAATAAAGATAGCTATGGGCGAAAGATGAATATTTTAAAATGAAAAACATCCTCACCAACAGTAAAATCAGAATATCAACAAAATTGAAACATTTTTCCTCACGGCTCTGAGTCCTGGACAATTTTTGAAGAAACCGAAAAAAAGATTAACGCTGCTGAAATGTGGTTTTCGAGAAGAATTATGAAAATTAGTTTGACCTCTCATACTTCGAATGAGGATGTTTTAAAACAGTTATGAAAAGAGGAAATTATTACAGATAATCCGACGGGGGCAGTTGAAGTTTTTCGGTCACATCATGCCGAAGGAAAGAATGGAAAATCTAACAACTACTGGATGGAAAGATTGCAGGGAGAATAAATCGCGGTCAACAACGAACAACATTCGTGAAGTCCTTGTGTCACTTGTTGAATATCACCACATTTCAGCTCTTACAAAGTGTCAAAGATCGGATTTTGTAGAGGTCGGTGGTCGCCAATGTCTTGAAAGGATAAGGCACGAGAAAGAAAGACGATGAATCTATTAAAATCGTAGAAAACCCCACATATTTATTTATATGTGTTTTTTCAATTTATATATATATATATATACATCTATATGTCATATATAATATTTATTTAGGCTTAAAATAGGTATCTTTATATGCCAGTTATGCGTACCCGCTACCCATCCATAAATAAGTTTAAATAACTTTAAATGGAATTCCACTTTTAAAACATCATCCTTGTAAAACTCCACATTTAAAAATGTTTAAAAGTAAACGTCGAGTCGAACTATTTTACGGGGCGGTGATTTTGAAGTTTGTTCGTGCACTCGAGATGATACTAATTACTAATTCTCATCTTTTAAAATCAAATTTAACACACGGCCATGATCTGATCAACTAATAAGTATCATAGTATCTTTGATGGCCGACGAGCTTTTACGCTGTAATGCGATTAGGAAAAAATCCTGTCCTAAGTCAACTACTGCTATTAATACAGCTACTAATACAACAACTAATAATAATAATACAATTAAAAATACTAAAAATAATAATATTTTTAGTACTAATACTGTAGCTAATTATACTTATAATAGTAAATCTGCCAGTTATAAAAATACTTCTCAAGTAGGAGGTAGAGATCATAATTTATTTAATTATGACAACGATGATGGTGGTGGTGGTGGTGACGACTTTGGGAGAGGAATTTCAGTAATTGAAATCGATGATGAGGATGATGATGGTGGTGGTGGTGGTGATGATGATAGTGATACTGGTAGTGAAGAAGATGATATATTGAATTTTTTTGTTGGCGACAAAACCACAATAAATAATAATAGAATCAATAATAACAATGATAATAATTCAGTCTTTATATATGATGATGATGATGATGGTAGTGATGATGAAGATGATGCAAGACCCAGAAAAAGGCTAAAACTCGATAACAACAACAACAAAAACATCAACGACATAAATTATGCAACAATGACAACAACACCGATGACTCCAACAATACTGCCTCACATGACATCGGCACTACTACTTCCTATTGCAACAACTACTGCCATTTCAAAATTGCCAACAACATTAACAACAACAACTGAACCAACAAAATCCTCAACAACAACTACAACAACATCGACTAAACCAAGAAAATCTTCGACAACAACGACAGCAACTCGGAATAATATAACATGCGCTATAAAGTATGGAGAGCCGATTGGCGTTGTCGTTAGAAATCACAAATATGTAAAGGGTAGTAATAACAATAACAATAGTAACAATAATAATAATATCAATAAAAATAAGTTAACTAAATACAGGTTGAGGTCAGCTGGGGATAATTTAACAAAGACCACTCACACTACTTCTACTATTTATACTGCCAATAATAATAATAATAATAATAATAATAATAATAATAATAATAATAATAATAATGGTTATGATGTTGATGAGGAAGAGGATTGCGATGATGACGATGATGATGATGATGACGATGATGATGATATCTGGAGCGAGACTCCTGCGAAGAAGTTAAGAATTGATACTAAACTAATCGACAATAATAATTTCAAATATAACAATAATAATAATAATAGCAATAATAAAAATATGAATTACAGTAAAAGAAGTAATAATAAAAATAATAATAATAATTATGATAATTTGTCCTGGCGAGAACTTCGAGATATTGAAAGGGCTCTTAGCCTATCTTTAAAAAATAATAACAATAATAACAACAACAATAACATTAACAATAATAATAATAACAATAATAATAATAACAACAATAATAATAATAAAAGTCAGAGAAAGTTTGCCGATAATGCTTATAATAATAATAATTTGATGTCGAAACCGAAAAGAAAATATAACAGGAAAATGTTGTTGGCAGGTAGAAAGGCAGACACCGCAAAGTTTCTCGACTATTTGTGCATCAGAGGTCAGTGCATTTCATTGGCCGGTTGTTTGAATGTGTGGTCTCTGATTGGCTGGATGTGCGTGGGTTGTCATTGGCCGGTTGTTTGAATGTGTCAGCTGTAATTGGTTGGTTGGACAAATTTCTTGATTATGTGTAATGTTTGTAATGTAATGTAATGTAACCTTTCCTGTAATGTTTGTAAATAATCTTTAATGTAATGTTTGTAAATGACCTTTAACCTTTAATGTAATGCTTATTCACAGAAATAAAACCACAGTCCCCACCGGCATTTCATGATCTGTTTAGAAATTCAGTTAAAACAACAACATCAACATTAACAACAACATCAACAACAACAACAACATCAACATCAACAACAACATTAACAACAACATCAGCATGCTGTTGTGGCCAGAAATCGTCCAGATTTTCAAGCTTTCAGCGACAACTACGCCAGCAGGTTGATAATTACCTTCAAAAACAACAACATCAACAACAACAACAACAAAAATTACAACAACAACATCAACAACAATTACTACAACAACATCAACAACAACAATTACAACAACAGCAACAACATTACAACAACACGATCAATAATAATAATGATAACATTAACATCAACAACAATCAAACAGACAATGCTATTGTGGGTCATCTAGTACAACATTACCAACAACAACATCAACAACAACTACAACATCAACAACAACAATTGCAACAAATACAACAGCAACAAGTTAATCAATCTCTTCTAGAGCAACATTTGATCTTTCTACAGTTTGTGTACCAACAATATTTCGATCAATTTTCGCTACAACAACAAGAACAATTATATCAACAAAATTATGAACTTATGTCATCATTATCATCAGTAACTGCATCATTATCATCATCAGTAGCTGCATCATCATCATCACCATCATCAGCTGTAACATCATCATCACCATCATCATCATTATCAGCTATATCAACAACAACATCATCATCATCATTATCACATGCAACATTATTACCATCGTCGTCATCATCATCATCAATACCATCATCAACAACGACAACATCAGCAACAACACCAGCAGTAATATCGTCATCATCATCGTCATTATCATCATTAGTAGCTATAATAACAACATCATCATTACCACCACCACCATCTTCATCGTCATTATTAGCTACATCATCACCATCATCATCATCATTAGCCACAACAACATCATCATCATTAGCCACAACAACATCATCATCACCACCACCACCATCATCATCAGTACCACCGGTTGTATCAACTATTGTTGAAGATTATTTTGGCTCAGTAGATAGTTTTAAAATACCAAGCAACAACAAAAACAACAACAATGATGACGTCATCGCTAACAACAACAATAACAATGATGATGATGATGATGATGATGATGATGATGATGATGAAAAAGATGATTTAACAAATTATGATAATAATAATAATGGTATTGATGATAATGTTATTAATGACAACAAAGCAACAACATCATTAGCAGCATCGACAACAATATCAGCAACAACAGTTACACCGTCAGCAACATCTGCAACAACAACATCAACAACAACAGTTATACCATCATCAACGACAACAACAACAACAACACTAACAACAACAAGAGTTATATTATCAACAACATCAGCTGCAACAACAACGTTTATATTACCAACAACAACATCAACAACAACATCAGCAATGACATTTATTCCATTGACAACATCAACTACAACAACAACAACAGTTATACCGTCAACAACAACAACAGCAGTAGCAACAACAACAACAGTTATATTACCAACAACAACATCAACTATGACAACAACAACAACATCGTCATCAGAAGCAGCAACAACTCTTATATCATCAACAACATCAACAGTTATACCATTGACGACGACAACAACAACAATAGCATCATCAACAAAAATTTCGTCTACAACACCAACAAAGACATTGGCAACAACAACAACAACTTCAACAACAACATCAACAACAACAATAACTTCAACAATATCAACAACAACAGCATCAACATCAACAACATCAGCAACAACAACAATATCAACAACAACAACAAAATCATCATCAACAACAACCATGCCGTCTAGAGATTTAAAAATTGTTCTGACCAACTTGGTATTCGATAATTTTCACTCGGTCAGAAGTTGCGGGACATCATCATCATCACTACCTTCATCATCATCATCATTACCGTCATCATCATCATCATCACCATCATCATCATCACCAACAACAACAACAACATCGTCGTCGTCGTCTGCATCATTGCCATTTATGTACAGCATTAAATCTATCTCTAACATTAACAACAAACACTACAGTAATAATAATTATAACAACAACAACAACAACAATAATAATAATAACAAGATGATGATGATGATGATGATGGTGAACGAGAAGTCAGTGAAACTACAGTTAGAAAAATGTGATCCAATATTAAAAGAAGACAATTCTGTTGATGCTACTACTACAACTGCTACTACTACTACTACTACTACTACTACTACTACCGCTACCGCTACTACTACTGCTACTACTTCTACTACTACTTCCACTACTACTACTACTACTACTGCTAATGCTGCTACTACTACTACTGCTATTATTAGCAGTAATAATGAATGGATGAACGGTGATGATGATGATGACACAGATTGTGAATCTATCGAAATAATGACAGCAACAACATCAAATACATCATCATTATCGTCGTCAACAACAACAACATCAACAACAACATCGTCGTCACTACTTCACTGCCAATTATTCATTTCTGAATTGAATGCTACTGCTACTACTACTACTACTTCTTCCGCTACTACTACTACTACTGCTGCTACTACTACTACTACTGCTACTACTACTACTACTACTACTACTACTACTAAAACTACTACTACTAAAAATAGTAGCAGTACATCTTCTATCACAACATCGCCGAAGACAACATCATTGATGCCATTTAATTTATTAACTTCTGAACCGGGTATGAATACTTTTACTACTACTACTGCTGCTGCTATTACAGTTGCCTCTACTACTACTACTACTTCTACTACTACTGCTGCTGCTGCTACTACTACTGCTACTACAACTACATCAACAACTGTATCGTCTTATCCATTAACTTCTCAACTAAATATGGCTTCTACTGCTACTACTGATACTACTACTACTACTACTGCTGCTGCTGCTGCTGCTACTTCTACTACTACTACTGCTGCTACTTCTACTGCTGCTGCTACTTCTACTACTACTGCTGCTGCTACTTCTACTGCTGCTGCTACTTCTACTACTACTACTGCTGCTACTTCTACTGCTGCTGCTACTTCTACTACTACTACTGCTGCTACTTCTACTGCTGCTGCTACTTCTACTACTACTATTACTGCTAACTCTTATTACGTGTCATCATCTGCATCGTCATCACCACTGTCCATGGAACTCAGATCGAGAACATCATCACTATTATCATCATCATCATCATCATCATCATCGTCATCATCATCAAAACCAGTGAAAACCTCATCATCATCGTCGTCGTCGTCTTCATCGTCACTGAAACTTAGATCAAGAGTAACAAAATCTGTAGCTGCAACATCATCGTCATCAGTTCCGGTAGCATCATTATCATCATCATCATCATCAGCTCCAGTAACATCATCATTATCATCAGTTCAGGTAACATCATCATCATCATCATCATCATCAGATCCGGTATCATCATCATCCGTTCCGGTAACAACATCATCATCATCAGTTCCGGTATCATCATCATCATCAGCGGCGGCACCATCGACAACATTTAACGTTAAAGCGACAGTTCTAAAGAATGATAATCAACATCAGCTGCAACAAAATCACCGAGGACACCAACAACAACAACCTCAACAACAACAACCTCAACAACAACAACAACAACAAGATTTACAACCGACACAAGTTATAATTTTAAAAATCGTTTGAAACAACAACGAATAAATGAATGGATGGATGGATGGATGGATGAATGAATGAATGAACGAATCATTAAATAAACTAACCAATGATTGAATGAATTAATGTTAGTATGGCCAAATAAAAGAATGAATGAATGAATAAATTAATGAATGAAGATTAATGTACGAACATACATACATACAAACAAACATACAAACAAACATACAAACAAACATACAAACAAACATACAAACAAACAAACAGACAGACAATTTTTTTGAAATTTAAGACTTCATACATAAATGTGTATATATATATATGTATTCATACATTTTCAGGGTAATTTTTTATATTATATATATATATATATATATACATAGAGAGAGAGAGAGAGAGAGAGAGAGAGAAAGAGAGAGAGAGAGGGAAAGAGTTGATTTCACATTATGATTGTAACTAATTATAATTTGATAAATCTTTTTTTCATATAACCACAATCAGACGATTATTATTATTATTGTTGTTATTTTTATTATTATTGTTGTTGTTTATTATTATTATTATTATTATTAGCAAAGTAAAAGAAGTCATCGTTTCATTGTTTTTTTTTATTCTTTGTTTTAATATTTTGCTTTTTATCGTCGTTCATCGCCACAACCATCATCCTTATCATCATTCTTTAGCGGGAACATCATCGTCATCATCACCACCAACCACTTTATCAGCATCATCATCATCATCGCCAACATCATTACCATCATCATCATTACTGGCACTATCATCATCATCGTCAATTTTGAATTTACGGAGAATTATAATATTGAATAAAGTTGTCTGAAAAAGAAGTTTAACATTGCTTTTTTGAGGTTTGTTTTTATAAAAAAAAAAATAAATAAAATATAGATACTGAATTTATTGTAAACAAACAGATATAAAAACATAAAAAGTAAAATTTAAGGCGACGACGAAAAAAAATTTATTACGTTTTGTTGGTGTGGTGTTGTGAAGCAAAAACAAACACATCAGTAAAAATTCGTAAGAATAGTAGTCAGTCACCTACCTATAATAAAATTACTCTCAGGGCCCTAGCTTACCTATAGTTATTAACTCATCTCACCTACCTACAAATTTATATTTCTAAGTTTTAGGGATTTTACATGTTTCAGGTATTGTATTTTGTATATTTTAACGTTTTTAATTTGCCTTTTTTGTATAATTTATTTTTTTAAATTTTTTTTTTGTTAGAAACTTTTTAACTGATGTTAAGCCCTAGCCTACCTACGATTGTCCAACTCATCTCAATCCCTAACTTACCTACGAATTAAATTAAAGTCCGGTAAAGAAAATAGAAAAGTTGAAGAGAAACATAACAACAACGACACCGAATAATGGATGTTGTGCATGTGTGTGTTGTATTGATGTGTGTGTGTGTAATTGTGCGCGTGTGTACTCTCCAGAAACTTCTTCACTACGGACGAACCTCCATTGCACCGACCATCATCTGACACGCATCGTGAATTTGACCGGATACTGAAAAACACAAAATCTGAAAAAAAAATTAATTTTGTTAAGTAAAATACTGAAAAACACTAAAATTGAAAAAAGCAATTGGCAACTTATCTTTTTGAGATAACAATCAACTACAATCCCACAAAAAATCGTCGTTGTTGTTATCTTCGAATTGTCATCGTGATCATCATGAGACCACCATCTGAAACGTGCTGACGCCCACCACAGCCCACCTCTCATCATGGTGTAGACAAGTTTTTTTATTAGCGTAGTCGTAAATCAAGGAACAAAGGAACGAACGAATCAATGATTAACTGAATGATTGGTTGAATGATTGAGTGAATAAATGAATGAATTAATCAATCAATGATTCAACGAATGAATAAAATGAATTAACGAATCAATTAATGTAAGAATAATTTAAAAGATTGAGTGATAAGATGAACGAATGAATGAATGATAAAAATAAAATAACAAGACTAAACCTTACTTCACAAATCGTCGTTACTGTACTCTCCATTGCAGCGACCATCACCATCTGGTCGGCACAAGATGTCATGCGAACTTCAGAGTTTCAGTCGAACAGCCAACGAGCTGATTCTTCCTACACCACCACCATCATGAGAACACCATCTGAAACGTGCTGACTCCCACCACTGCCCACCTCTCATCATTCTGTAGACAAAATTTTGTATTAACGTTGTAGTAAATAAATGTTCGAACAAAGGAACAAAGGAACAAATGATTGGTTAATTGATAAAGTGAACGAATGAATGAATTAATCAATCAAAGAATAAATATAATTGATCAATTGAATAATTTGAAAGATTGAGTGAGGAAATGAATGAATGAGAAAAATAAAAAAACGAAACTAAAGCTTACTTCAAAAATCGTCGTTACTGTACTCTCCAATGCACCGACCACCATCATCTGGTCGGCACACAAGATGTCATCCGAACTTCAGAGTGTCAGTCGACAGCCAACGAGCTGATTCTTCCTACACCACCATCATCATGAGACCATCATCTGAAACGTGCTGACGCCCACCACTGCCCACCTCTCATCCTTCTGTAAACAAATTTTTTTTTATTTGCATAGTAGTAAATGAATGTTAGAATCTTAGAAGCAAAAAAATTGAATTATAAAATAAAAATAATGTCAAATAAATAAAATTTTAAAACAACAAAGTGAGTGAAATGTAAAAAAAACTTACCGTCGTCCATTCGACAAAGGCAGAATGTTGAATGCGGTCCGGTTCCTACGTTGTCCTCGAAAACTGGTGCCAGTCCTCCTCGAGATTATTGTTGAAACACAGCCCGTGTTGATGAAGAAAGATAGAAAAAGAGTAGATTCTCATCAGAAAGCTTAGCGGTGCCTGCATCTCAAATTGCATAATAAAAATAATCCTATCTACCTATTCAATTACCTTAACTAATCTTTATTAAATTGTTAATGGTACGATAGTCGAAAGTCCCCCTTCATTCTCCCTCCTTGCACAGAGGTTCACCGACAGCCAGGGCACCGGATAGAAAACCATTGCCGTGCGGATAGTAGACTATTGCCGAGCGGATAGTAAACCATTTGCCGTCCGGAAGCCGTGCGGGTAGTAGACTATGGCCGTGCCGCTTGGTAAATCATTACCGTGCAGATAGTAAACCATTGCCGTCCGGATAGTAAACCATTGCCGGTACACCACTGGCCACCAAGGCTTACCTCTGACAACAGACTTCGAAATTCAGAGTCTATCGGCTATCGTACCCTCAACTTACCTATTCATTACAATTAAGCCCTATCTTACCCAAAATTACAAAAAAACTCAAGAGCCCAATTCATTGGCCTTTCGGCACCCACCCCACCACCTACGTAATGCCTTGGGCTCCAACTTAGTAATAATAATATACAACTTAAACTCTAAATCCATTAATGAGTGTGTTACAACGTAGCCTTAACTTACCTATACATTACATTACGGTCCAAGCTTACCTAAAATTACAAAACTCAAGAGCCCAATTCATTGGCCTTTCGGCACCCACCCCACCACCTACGTAATGCCTTGGGCTCCAACCTAATAATAATAATGTAAAACTTAATAATTAACTTACCTATCGATACACTTACAGCGTTTTAATTTACATTACAAGATTGTTCCTAGAATTACATTATAGCCCTTAACTACCTATGAAATTAAATTACTCTCAACCTTAGTAATAATAAATTAGAATGTGTAATGAAAATAAAATTACGCTCAAACACTAATATATGTTTATGAATGTATTTGTGTGTAATACGCTGATTCGTGTAATGTGGGTGCAAGAAAAAATAGAAGAGATAAACTTACGCGCCTACCTATTCAACTACATTAGTGTTGGATACTTCCTATCTATCCTACCTACAGTTAAAATTATGCCTATCTAACCTACCTATATAGCTACTTAATGAAACTGTGTGTATGTGCGTGTGCGTGTGCGTGTGAGCATTCTTACTTAATGTTAAATTACAGAGAAAAAAAATAAAACAAATCCCAGCCAGGCATGTATTCATTGCCACTGGATGAACGAACGTAGCCTGACATCTTCCACGATGAATTCCTTTGGAAGCTTTAACCTGAATGAATTGGATGAAATGGAAAAATCTTATTTATTTGATTAATTTAAATGAAAATAGAAAGACGAGCCGCGGTGAAACCCGCCGGAAAAGCCAGTCAACTGGCAAAAAAGGAACCGAAAAGAAACCTACCCCAGCCAGTCGTGCATTCTTTGCCACAGAATGAATGAATGAACGTAGCATGACATCACAACCAGTCTGATCGTTCCCGATGAACTCCTCTGGAAGCTTCAACCTGGATGAATGAACCTGAAAAAACCTAAATGAATGGAAAAATCTTATTTATTCAATTTAAATGAAAATAACCGCAAAGAAACCGACCGGTCGGCAAAGAAAAGAGAAAAAAAGAGCCAAGAAAGGTATCTATATAGGATTTATGCTCTATATAACTCTATATAACTCTATATAACTCTATATAACTCTATATAACTCTATATAACTCTATATAACTCTATATAACTCTATATAACTCTATATAACTCTATATAACTCTATATAACTCTATATAACTCTATATAACTCTATATAACTCTATATAACTCTATATAACTCTATATAACTCTATATAACTCTATATAACTCTATATAACTCTATATAACTCTATATAACTCTATATAACTCTATATAACTCTATATAACTCTATATAACTCTATATAACTCTATATAACTCTATATAACTCTATATAACTCTATATAACTCTATATAACTCTATATAACTCTATATAACTCTATATAACTCTATATAACTCTATATAACTCTATATAACTCTATATAACTCTATATAACTCTATATAACTCTATATAACTCTATATAACTCTATATAACTCTATATAACTCTATATAACTCTATATAACTCTATATAACTCTATAT